>NC_060210.1:150442500-150742500 GCF_021130785.1 Homalodisca vitripennis
AAGCAAAACTGTATGCTGTACTGTGTAAAATAAATTTTCAATGTCTAAGAATAGTCCATTCACATATTTATTTAAGCGCATGTTATTATACAAGTCTGCAATGAAATTGATTAAGAACTTCATGTTCGATACCTAAATAGAACAATATTACTGTTCATTACTAGCTACTAAAGAATCCCTGAACTATTTAAAATCTGATCAGTGCTCGTTTCATTATCTTCTCAGAGAAGCATGATAACAGGTAAATGGTCTGTAATTGTTGCATTTATTTTTTTACATATCTTGATGAGGAAACTTCTATAATTCTACGATAAAAGATAAGGGCGTAATCGTGTTTGGAGTTCAACACTGTTCTTAAGGAGTAAAACTAAATGTCGTTTCACTATAGCCGAACTTTTAAGTAATACATTAATCTCAGCCAGTTGCACTTTGTTACAGGAAGAGATTATTGGTGGAGTGTCAGCGAGCCCTACGCTCGAGGACCTGGAAAAATTTAATTTCTGTCTGGTCTATCTGTCCGCACGTTACCTTTAAAACAACCTGACCTATAAACTTGAAACCATGAAGCTTTATCTCTGTATGAGGAACACTGAGTTCAATGACGGCGTATGGTATTTGGCTGAATTTCGTTGAAGCGTGTTACTCAGTACGCTGACACAATTTCTCTTTTGACTGCCGGTGGATGTAAACATCTCTTTTCAATATCATCATCTGTCTTTCTATCTGTGAATAACGACATGGAATTAAATATGTCTTTAATTTTGATCAGGATTTAGGGTTGTATTAATGAAACGTGCTATATACACTTGAAATTTTGCACTGAACCTCAGCAATGCCGTTTATGGGACACGTGGTGTGCCGTACTCGCACCTTGTTGAATAAGGAATAAGGACCTTACAGATAAGAATGGTGCCAAGCAAACACTTCCACGATGTTGCCAAACTTTGGGTTTTAATAACCGGCAGAGTCGAGAACAGCTAGGAATGACAGTGTGGACAAACTGTTGAACTAAGATGTTAGTGCGGAATATTCTAAATTGGTGGCGGTAGTTTGTGTGACAGAGGACAGGTGGCGCGGTGAACGGCGAGTGGCGCGCTGCCAAGCGGCTAAACGCTCAACTAATGAGGCGGTAAATTAGCAGCATTAAGTGGGGGAGGACCCACCGCTATTTATAGGGGACGTGTGCGTTTAGTCAGTGAAATATATCCTTTTCTGATATCCCGACAGCTACAGGGACGCGTTTATTTCTGAGGACGCTTCGGCCTAGCGCCGCTACTCCCGGTCTTCGCTGCGGCACAGATATCGTGTTTTCCTGCGCTCCCGTCAAGTTCTCGTGAAATACGCGTGTTTGTATTATATAGTTATAACACTGGGTACAAGACGTCCAGGGGACCATCACAGATGGGCCTGCATGATGAGAGCGACGTTCCAAACGACTAAGCCGTTTAGATGTTACAGTGATGTAGTGTGCCCAAGTATTTGGATCATTCTGTATTTTTTACTCTCTTATGAAAAATAAACTGTTCAAACAATTATAATTTCTAAAACCTAAATTTTGTGTTAACATCAACCTTCTAAAACTAGTTCCCTTAATCAGATTTCTCCAGATAACAAACTCACAAGTCTAGATCATTCACAAAATAAAAATGTAAATTCGAAGAATATCGGTTTAAAATACGTACCACGCACACGTACACAAAATACTTTCTGGAGAGACTCCCTCTGAGGTGTTGCTAAGAGACAACTTTTACTTCTGGAAACTCGCTAACAAAACCTTTGTTTTATTGATTTTTGAATTAACATAGCCTTAATGAAGTTATTTTAACCATAACACTTTCATAAAACATGTCAAATCTTGGAATTGTATTAAATAAGTTTAACGTTTTGTTGTAATAACCGGATACAATGAGCTCTTATAAAGAAAACCTACCGAATACTTTAAAGTATAATGACGCAAGTATAGAAAGATCAGCGTGCAGATTGATGCCCCAATATAGTGTGTATACAAAGTTTTAACTGTCCACACCCATCACAAGAAGTTCGAATTAACGTTTTTAAAATATAAAATACTAATGTCAAGGGTGCGTCCCACTCTGAGCCTAAAATTTACTTCAGATGTCTAGTTAAAAGTGAATGTAATTAAATCGGAGGTAAGTGTTTGAGAAATTTAGGAACACCTTAACTTATTAAGGGAATTACTATTAAAAATAAATGCGAAAACAAGAACTTACGGTAAAGTGTTCCTCTATTTCCTCGTGTTTTAAGGTTTTCAATAAGTAATGGTTTTCATGCACAACGAAATCACTCCTCCTTTTAAGCACAACAAAATGTAAATTCGTACAGTTTTAAGGATTTTCAGCACTAAAACTAGGTAGATCAGATGGGCTTTGTTGAGAACTGATATACCCTTGATCCATAAGATTCCATAGAAGAAAATACAGATTTCTGTAGTTTTAACCATTTTAGTTCTAAACTTAGAATGTGGACTTTGCCCTTGATTGGAGCCAGAGATCAAGGGAATGATACACCATTTCGTGAAACAGAAACATCAAACTTACGGATTGTGACAGTTGTGGTTGCGCGGATGTAGAACATAACTCCTGAGCTAAAGTGAGTTGTAAACAGAGTACAATCGCGAGTTTTAGTCACAGCAATTACACGTTCCGCAGTACTCAATTAAATACAACACAATGTGATCAATGACTTCAAAGTTGTTGCTACTTAACCAACAGGCCGTGAAGTAACGTACTCCTATGCCTAGTTAATGTTGCACGACCGGTAGTTTCAATACGTGTCCCATTACCTTTATGTGCCGACGCGACAGGTTCATTACAACTCTACATTCCATCCATTTTCTCAGTTGGACAACAATATAAACAAATATAGAAACTTTCAAGGATTGATTGTTTAGGGATAACGGAGGATAAATTAAAAATATTGTATGAACAGTACAGATATTGAATATCATAGTAATTATAATTATGTGTTTGCAGCATGTAGTCTATTACCATTCAGTAGGGTCCCTTTCACTCGGATTCCGATTGGAGCAATTTGTTTACATTTTCAAAGAAAATTTGGATCACATCTATTTAACATACAGAATTGTAGACATATTATAGTTATTCCCAATGGAAACTGTTTAAGATAGGGATTCAAAGTTATTACAGTTTGTACACGTAAGATGACTGGAGGAAATGTAAGGTTTTTTTACTTATACACATTTTTATTCATGCCATTTCCTTAAGCTACAGTGAATTAAAAAAAAATAATTGCCTTAATACATAAATAAAAAAAACAGTTTTACTCCTTGTGCCTAAAATTTATGTACATGCTGTAAAACATTTTCATTATTATCTATAGCCGTTTTATTTGAGGCTGATTATAAAATTGGCGATTACAATTTGTCGTTGAGAAATAAAAGAATTTTCTCCTTTTCCGGTCTCCAGTTATCTGGCTTTAAAATAAAAATTCTTTTTTGGCACTTTAACATTTTAAAAGCTTAGGTCTGCCTAAGTAACCAAATATTAAAAATTGTATCTTATAAATTCAAAGATTTCGTATCTATTCGAGTACAAATAATTTTACTATAAGGATAAAAATGGAAAGTAATTAATAATAAAAGTAAGAAACACAAAAATACTTTAGGATAAAAGTGTTTTAAAAGGTAGCTAATATTAACGTTTTGGCATACATTCAGTGTTTATTCACCTTATCACAACAGGTTTATTTTAAATGCAATTAAATGAGATGAATGAAGTATAAATAAACGTATGTATAAAAATGGAGGTTTGGGAAACACGCTGCATGTCAAAAATTCTTATGGATTCTAGGATTATATTTTTTCTTTTGCTCTTTTAGGTGAATTATGTCAGCGAGGAGGGGCAAGATATCTGAGATTTTTGAAGTGGTTTCTAAATAATTTCTTGGTCACAAGAGGAACCCAAGTAATAACTTTCAAGTCTCTAGGATCTGTCTATCAAGAGTTATCGCACATACCAACAGACAAACAGATAGAAAAACGGATCGACTGGCTTTTGACATTTTGATTCCAAAATCAATATAACCCTTCCTTGAACCAAGAGGAACCCATGTACTAACTTTCAAGTCACTAGGATCTGTCTATCAAGTTATCGCACACACGAGCAGACAAACGTACAAAAAGAAGATCGACTGGCTTTTGTAATTTTAACCTTGAAATCAATATAGTTCTTCCTTGAACCAAGAGGAACCCATGGACTAAGTTTCAAGTCACTAGGATCTGTCTATCAAGTTATCGCACACACGAGCAGACAAACGTACAAAAAGAAGACCACTTTTTGTAATTTTAACCTTGAAATCAATATAGTTCTTCCTTGAACCAAGAGGAACCCATTGGTCTAAGTTTCAAGTCACTAGGATCTGTCTATCAAGTTATCGCACACACGAGCAGACAAACGTACAAAAAGAAGACCACTTTTTGTAATTTTAATCTCGAAATCAATATAGTTCTTCCTTGAACCAAAAGGAACCCATGGACTAAGTTTCAAGTCACTAGGATATGTCTATCAAGTTATCGCACACACGAGCAGACAAACGTACAAAAAGTAGACCACTTTTTGTAATTTTAAACTCGAAATCAATATAGTTCTTCCTTGAACCAAGAGGAACCCATGGACTAAGTTTCAAGTCACTAGGATCTGTCTATCAAGTTATCGCACACACGAGCAGACAAACGTACAAAAAGAAGACCACTTTTTGTAATTTTAACATCGAAATCAATATAGTTCTTCCTTGAACCAAGAGGAACCGATGGACTAAGTTTCAAGTCACTAGGATATGTCTATCAAGTTATCGCACACACGAGCAGACAAACGTACAAAAAGAAGACCACTTTTTGTAATTTTAACCTCGAAATCAATATAGTTCTTCCTTGAACCAAGAGGAACCGATGGACTAAGTTTCAAGTCACTAGGATCGGTCTATCAAGTTATCGCACACACGAGCAGACAAACGTGCAAAAAGAAGACCACTTTTTGTAATTTTAACATCGAAATCAATATAGTTCTTCCTTGAACCAAGAAAAACGTATGCGCCAAGTTTAAAGTGTCTAGGAAATATCTATAAATAATTATCGCACATCGGACAGTCGGACAGATAGCGACACAGTTTTTAAGAAGGTTTAGATCGTAAATAACAATGCTCAAAGTACGTTTTTGAGAAATTGGGGAATGATAGACGGCAAAGCAAGAGATGGATCGGAAGATCAGTTGGGCCACTACTGTCGTGGTGGGGTACAGAGGGGAAGAGGGGGTTGACCTCTGATCCGTCATCATCTGGTCGTCACATCGCAGTGTCACATGTGTGGGAGCCCACCTGTCCCACTTATCGCCGGATATTCTGTAAAACACTCGCACTCGTAGTTAGCGGCGCCTTTGAGCTCCTGGCCATCGCCACCGTCTGTTTGGCTACTGATGATCTTGAGAGTGAGAGCTGGATAATATCCCTGCGGTGTTGACAGGACTTGATCTTTACAGCCCATCATCACAGATAGCTGCAGCCGGCCCTCTAACTACACCGTGTCCACACATCGGAAATTAATTTTAAGAGGCAACACGATTTTTCTGACATTTTCTTTGTTCCCTGACACAAGAAATCAATCAAGAGATTTGCAATATGATCTCTTCCTCAAGTTATTCACTTAACACACTACAATCAAGGTTCACTATTAAGATCAGGTTGCAGATCTCGAAACTGATTTCTTGTATCACTATGAAATAGCAAGTGCAAGGAAAATTCTGTTTACTTCAAAAACTTTCCTTCGTCAAAAACGTACTTTTAATATATAGCAACCTAATGACGGCTCATCTAAAATTATGTAAATAGAAATTGGCGAATATTTTTTAAAGATGCACTTTTGGATATATCTATGTAATGCATAGAAATACGCAGCGACATTAGTTGAAACACTAGAAGAGTAAAACAATTATGAAGAAAAATGTGGATATTTTAAACGTTTTAACCATTTTTATCTGGCACTTACACTACTCTAACTCTAAACACGACACACACTGCGGTCAGCTTACCCTACGCAATCATATCTGTTAGATTTAACAAAATAAGAAAACCTAGGGTATTAAAATTAAAAGAAAATCATTTACACTGCATTTGCATCTTAAAAAACACTGACTATTTTACAACCAAGGTTAATTTTTTGTACCAAATATCTAGGGCTTTTGAAATATCTAATTATAAAAACGTCTACTTTGAAGTATACGTATGGATATAATAAAAACTAAGATCTTTGATCATGATCTTTTTAAAAATAAGTCTGAGCTTCCATACCCATCTTCACCAATAAAAATTAAATGATATGCAAAACTTACAATAAGATCAATTATAACAATATATTTGAAACATATTTGCAGAGACATTGAAAATATGTCTGTAGTTTTCCAAATCAGTGCACAAAACAAGATTATCAAACTACCTCTCAAAACCGTGATATAAAATATCGACCACAAATGAGCAAACAGAAGCAGGACGAAACTCTGAACAATGTAAAGCGAGATGTTACGATGTAACGTAACAACGCCTGCCTTATCATTCCCCACTTATCAGCCACTGGCGAGTATCGTGAAGCAGCACATGGAATCACTAGGCACTGTTTCGCGAGTTACTCATATTACTCTTTATTTACGAGTGTTCAACACTAACCCAACATTAGATCAATACGTACAACATATAATTATATTATTATTACACGTTGTGCGCATGTTTAAGTCAGAATCATTACAGGAAATATGGAGGAGCAGTTTAGATCTGATCAGGAACATCTCTACCAACGTGCATAAAATTATTGACGGTTCTCGATGAGCGTTTACAACACTCAGTAAAATAAGCAATAAACCACACTCGCAAGCTTCGCTAGTAGCCATGTCTCTCTATGTAGACATTGTTGATTTGTGTAACTCAAGAAACTAATTAAATTATTCCATTTCATTTGGTGTAACTTCTACACTAATTCAGTTGAATAATATGCAGAAAAAAGTATTGTATTGCAATTGAGTAGTAAATACTTGGAGAATTATAACGCAAGCATAAGTAAAAAAACTGCTTATTATTTCAAAGGTGATAAGATAATATGAAAAAAACTGAAATTAGGATTACCCAGGACAAAATGGTAGCCATATAACATTTCTGAACAGTACACACTTAAAAAAGTAATTTATGATATTGTGAGCAAAGGTTTGCACCACAAATTGATCTTTTAAAAATAAAAATGTTACTTACCTTGTGAGTAAACATGTTTTACTGACTATGACACAAACAATTTTAATTAGCTCTCAATGTCTAATTTTATTTTTTACTCCATCCTTTAATAAATCCCAGGTATATAATTAATTAAATTTACTTAAACTTTTCAAACGATTGCTCGTTCATCATCAATATATTTTAAATGATATGTAACATAAGCTTTCTTTACTTTAACCGTTTCTGTGGAATTTTCACAAGACTTGAGCACTAGCAGGGGAAGAACCACTGATAACATGAACAAGCAGTATCTATTTTATGTTGTATAGTGAATTATAAATATATATCGTTTAAGGATGAACGGTTACAAATGATGAAGCCGTCCTTGGATGTTTGACAACCTTGCATAATAAGGTGTGACATCATTGTTAACAATTTAAGCTATCAAAACACAACAACAAAGATTTTTTTAAACACAATATTGTATTTAAACAATAATCTTTAATACAACATAACATAACGGCGTTTGGATAGCTAGGTGAAATCACAATTATACACTTATAGTGCATGTGGTTTTAAAAATATGTTAGTATCACCAATTAGACAATTAATCGTATAATTAATAAAAATTATCCACAGAACACAGAACAATTAATCGGTAAGTTCCGTAAGTTTGAAACGAAAACTTAGTTAAGAAGCGAAGAAGTTAACAGGAGAAGTTGATAAAATACAGTATTATTGTTGACTTCAGGGAACACTGGAACACTGTAATCCAAGGTCCAAGGTTAAATGACGTCACAAGCTTCAGCGTGAATGTGTGAAGTTTATTGAAGTAATTACTCCAATATTTATTTATACGGGTAGACAGTATACATTATTATAGATGAGTATTTCAAGCATTCACTTAAAGGTTGTAGGTTTTGACTTACAGGGAGGGAGGCGAGGGGAGTAGTCCTTGCCCCTGATGACGGTGTCTTTCACTGGCAGAGCAGCTTCAGCCTCAGTCTCGCTCAGAGTCTGTAACCATACATGATCTCGTTATCTCTCAAACACATTGACAGAAACATCACAGTTAACAGTTAACATACATAGTTACACTTGAGTATCACGTTCTCTGATGCCAGTGCTGGTGACGGTGTCTTTCTTTCACTAGCAGAGCAGCTTCAGCCTCAGTCTCGCTCAGAGTCTATAACTGTACATGATCTCGTTATCTCTCAAACACATTGACAGAAACATCACAGTTAACAGTTAACATACATAGTTACACTTGAGTATCACGTTCTCTGATGCCAGTGCTGGTGACGGTGTCTTTCTTTCACTAGCAGAGCAGCTTCAGCCTCAGTCTCGCTCAGAGTCTATAACTGTACATGATCTCGTTATCTCTCAAACTCAATGACAGAAAAATCACAGTTAACATGAATTTTTACACTTGCGTATCACGTTATCTGCTGTCAGTGCTGACTACGGTGTCTATCTTTCACTGGCAGAGCGGCTTCAAGCTCAGTGCAGAGTCTATAACTGTACATGATCTCGTTATCTCTCAAACACATTGACAGAAAAAATCACAGTTAACATAAATTGTTACACTTGCGTATCACGTTATCTGCTGTCAGTGCTGACGACGGTGTCTATCTTTCACTGGCAGAGCGGCTTCAAGCTCAGTGCAGAGTCTATAACTGTACATGATCTCGTTATCTCTCAAACACATTGACAGAAAAAATCACAGTTAACATAAATTGTTACATTTGCGTATCACGTTATCTGCTGTCAGTGCTGACGACGGTGTCTATCTTTCACTGGCAGAGCGGCTTCAAGCTCAGTGCAGAGTCTATAACTGTACATGATCTCGTTATCTCTCAAACACATTGACAGAAACATCACAGTTAACATACATAGTTACACTTGCGTATCACGTTATCTGCTGTTCAGTGCTGACAACGGTGTCTTATCTTTCACTGGCAGAGCGGCTTCAAGCTCAGTGCAGAGTCTATAACTGTACATGATCTCGTTATCTCTCAAACACATTGACAGAAACATCACAGTTAACTTACATAGTTGCACTTGAGTATCACGTTCTCTGCTGGCAGTAGCGCCACCTACACCGATAAGCCACGACCGATTGTGCAGCGTGCCTGTGGCGTGGTTGGCACCTCGTAATCCACGGTGGCTGAGCCGTCCGTGCCTCTCGCACACGTTCCTCGATAAATTACCATTACACGATGTTACAGACCCCGTCTAATTTAACGGTTGGCTCACAATTGGCATAGTCCATTTGCACGCAATTGTCCGACAGTGTGTTGCAGAATTGCGGAGTGTAGTACCATTACGTGCTACAGAACGTGAATAAATATGCTTGCGTGGAGACTTTGATTGAAAGCAGTAAATGTTGGTCGAAGTAAGTAAAAATAGTATAGAAAACTATACCTACCCAGATATTACCTAAGGGAACTCTCGTGGTATTGGTGAATAATTAACAAGTTTTAATTGATTTCATCATAGAATTTGAATATTTATTTTTAATGAGAAGAGACTAGAGGTGTCAATAAATAGGTTTTATTAACATTAAAATAGTCTTATGATTAAACCAGTAATATGAAATGTATGAAAGTGTAGAGAGTCGTATTAATGAAATTTGACAAACCTACAATTTTACTAAACGATAGGATTATTGCGCGATGTAACATTGTGAGATGAAACATGACAAATAAATATACTTTTAACCATTTTGAAATAGTATTATCGATAGAACATAATAAAATATAATACGAGTTACATTTTACTTTAGTACAGTGAGTTACCACCTTAATATTGACCGATCCAAATGATGAGAAGTACATGGAGGACCTGTGTGACACTGTATAACATGTGTATATTGTAACTGTCCATATAAAGGTTAGCGGGGTTTTCTACAGGTAGCATGGGAAGAATGAAATAGCTAAGAAATATTCAATTTGAGTGTATAAGTACAACTGATCAATCGATTCCCGATCTGTACCGAAGTGGACGAACATATTATTATTTAATACACAGCTGAACGATGTAACTGATTGTCTGATAGAAATTATGTGGGATATTAGTACTCACCGGCGAAGTGAAATTTGAAATATTTACGGGTTAAGCAGCACAAAGAAAATGTAAAATTTGGTCTTTGCAAAAATGTCAAAAAACCCTGACAACAAAGTTATGCTTGGTAATTGAAAGCAATACATCTTTACTCTGTATGTGTATTTACATAACTAAGATAAGCCAATAGCAGCGGTTCTAAGTCCAACAGTTCATAAATAACCATTAGTTTTTAAAGAACTGAAAATGTTTTGAGGTTTACTTTTATTGGGTAATAACTAGCTTACAAATCGTCTGTTAATGTAAAGAGATAAAAGCATTACATTTTATTCACCTCACATATATATTTCCTTTGAAAAGATAATAATTAAGTGAAATAATGGAATAAATAACTATTTTATCCAGTAATCTTTCGCTACCGGTTAAACCAAATTTTTTTACGCAATTATTTATTGATTAAGAAACCTTAATAATAACCTTAGCATATTTATGCACTTTATGTTTTCCGCGAGAGGAGTGCACGTTATGGCACGGTTTACCTATTAAAGACCTATCAAACTTGTGTCTTTGAATGTCTGTCAGTTTGCGAGAGATAAACACTTAAAGCATACTCAGAACATAGCAACCACCACTGTCAGTTGAACTCATAACTTTTCTGTCATAAAGTTCCTGCCATGCTTTTAGCCTGGTTTATACCTTTATACCAGAAAAACTTTTGGCCTGGCCTTGTACACTTCTTCTTGATTAATTATATACAGCTGACACTAAATTTAGTTTTAACTTTTCCAACACATTCCAGCAGGGTGCTTGTACTCGGTAGTTAGTAGATGTCCGACGGCGATTGAAGAAATGTGTTGCCAACTGTAGTTGAACACATGTTAAAGTGTAATAATAATAATAATAATAATAATAATTCTTTTATTGCATTTTGGCAATAATACATTGCATTGCAAAAGTCAGGTTTAAGTATTTGTAAAAAACCCTACTATACACATTCATACTTACAATACTCATTCAAACATACATCTCTTGTCCTTTCACGCCAACATTCATTCAACATGAGACTCGGGGCTCTACTAATTAATTTTTATGTAAATTTTTGATTCTGTAAATTTTTATTCTAATTCTCCCAGCAGCCAGCCATGAACTCTTCGACAGAATAAAACGCATTCGACACCAGTAGGCGCTTCAGAAGAGCTTTAAAACTGGTTTAAATTATCCGATTGTATAAGACCCTCAGGGAGCCGATTGAGAATTTTGATTCCAGCCTGTGACGGCAAGCGTTCGAAAGCCACCGTCCTATGCTGTTCTGCACGGTAACTCTCCCTGCCTCTAGTTTCGTAAGAGTGAATGTCACTACCCCGAATAAGAACACATTTCGATCGACAATACAGGGTAGTTGAATATTATTTATAGGGTAAACCCCTAATAACTTACTTTCTTTTTGTGTCAGTCACGATTTTCACCGTAAAAACGATACTGTTTTATTTAAAATATAAGATGCGTATTGATTTATCAAACACACTGTAGTCTGAAATAAGAAGAAGAGTGGGGAATTAAGCTATATGTAATGCTGTATAGCAATCTAAAACGTAATATATACAATAGTAATATAACCGTACTCAATATTCTGGATGATTATAAATACAGTAAACGCATAGCTGGCAATGGGAGTGTTGACTTTTCCACAATAAAAGTTGAATACAAATTAAATATTGGCGGGAATTCTGAATTAAAAGCCGTTGTTGATGTAATGACCAAAATTTTAACAACATATCATGTACGGTAGATTATAAAGGCTTAGAGATAGGAATTACGTAAAAACCCTCTAGTTTGGTCAAAAAAACAATTGTAAATAATACCCTTAATACAATCCTTAATATTTTGCTCTCTATTTAACTTTGTTGAAAGGTTGAATCCCAGATTATAAGATTGGTTCAAAACGTACGTACTCTTTGTTCGTCACTGTTATATTTGATTGTTAAAATCAAGTTAATTTTCAATATCGAAACTTTTGAATCAACCAGTGTTGCATACAGTTTTGAACATTACTCTTCTCCAACAAAGCTCCCAGAACAATGTTGTCGATAGTTATCAAACAAAATGTTTCCTCATCAGGCCTCTGCCTCTCAATAATTCCAAACGTGCTGTTATAAATCCTTTTTAACGCACACATCATATATGGGAGATTCATCCCAAATAAGGATAATACCTGTCTAATACGTAACAAAATATACAGACCAATCACTTGATTCACTGCTGCTATTCAAGGACTTCGCCCTCACTTCAGATTGGAATCAAGCCGTGACCTTGGAGTCAACTTATAAAAAAAACTATATTAAATTTTGTTAAGATTGCTTATTGATACCAATGACCCACGATAGTTGCTGAGTATCGTATCGTGTAACTACGCCCCCTCGGGCCCAGTCGGGTTAGCTTGTCCACTGGTGTATGTCTGCCGGGTGCTCAGAGCACGTGTAGAGTGTATCGGTCGTGTTGTATGTGATTCTCACGAAGCAGACCGAGAGTAGTGCGTACACTGCGAAACACGAACGCTGGCTCTGCGGTTTATCAGCTGAGAGCAGCGGCTAGGCGCGCGACGGCCGACTTGACCTACGACAATGTCCCGCCGCGCCGTGTCGCGCCCAGTAGGGTCACCCGGTGTCACGGGGTAGCAGGCGCCCGGTGTCACGAGCCTCGCTCGGTAATTACAAGTTTATAGCTCATTTCGTTCTGAGGACAGACAGACAGACAGAACGTGTTTTACAACCCACCGGCAGAAAGAATAACAATTGTGCCAGCTTACTGGCGGATAGGCTTGTGGAGTGCTCAGCAAAATGTCCTTAATGGATATGCACCACCATAGAACTTATCGTATTTATCCAAAAAGTAGGGTTCACACAAAATGTAAAGTATTAACGGACAGTTAGGCTACATTTGTTTCTATTTTACGTATTAAAATACAAAAAGATTGTTCTCAGTTTGTTTACAATCTATTATTATTTTAGTTATCCATACAACAACGTAATAATGATCGCCAATACCAAATTGCATGGAGTGACATTCACAATTATCGAACTCGATGTTACCCATTTGGAAATGAAACTTGTTAAAACATGTAAAGTATACATGAAAAGCAAGGGTACGTGTGTTTCTGTAATACGTATTACAATACCATATGTTTGTCCTCAGTTTGTTTACAATCTATTATTACAGTTATTCATAAAACAACGTTAACATTTTCGCCAAATACTCAACCAAATTACATGGATTGACATTCACAATTATCGAACTCGATGTTACCCTAATTTAGAAATGAAAGCTTCATGCAAAATGTAACGTATACACGGACAGTTACGCTAAATGTGCTTCTGTATTACGTATTAAAATACCATATGATTGTCCTCAGTTTGTTTACAATCTATTATTATAGTTATCCATACAACAACGTAATAATGATCGCCAATACCAAATTGCATGGATTCACATTCACAATTATCGAACTCGTATGTTACCTAATTTAGAAATGAAGCTTCATGCAAAATGTAACGTATACGCGGACAGTTACGCTACATGTGCTTCTGTATTACGTATTAAAATACCATATGATTGTCCTCAGTTTGTTTACAATCTATTATTATAGTTAACCATAAAACAACGTAAAAATGTTCGCCAATACTCAACCAAATTGCATGGGATCACATTCACAATTATCGAACTTGTTACCTATTTAGAAATGAAGCTTCATGCAAAATGTAACGTATACACAGACATTCAGGCTACATGTGCTTCTGTATTACGTATTAAAATACCATATGATTGTCCTCAGTTTGTTTACAATCTATTATTATAGTTAACCATAAAACAACGTAAAAATGTTCGCCAATACTCAACTAAATTGCATGGAGTGGCATTCACAATTATCGAACTCGATTTTGCCTAATTTAGAAATGAAGCTTCATGCAAAATGTAACGTATACACGGACAGTTACGCTACATGTGCTTCTGTATTACGTATTAAATTCCATATGATTGTCCTCAGTTTGTTTACAATCTATTATTATGGTTATTCATAAAACAACAGTTCGCTAATACTCAGCCAAAATTGCATGGATTCACATTCACAATTATCGAACTGTTACCTATTTTTGAAATGAAGCTTCATGTCAAATGTAGCGTATACACAAACATTTAGGCTAAATGTGTTTCTATATCACGTTTAAAATACCATAAGATTATCCTCAGTGTGTTTAACAATTACTATGGCATTCCACGTAACAATTTTCGCCAAAACTCAACTAAATTGCATGGAGTGACATTCACAATTATCGATTTTGAAATGAAGCTTCATGCCAAATGTAGCGTATACACAGACATTTAGGCTAAATGTGTTTCTATATCACGTTTAAAATACCATAAGATTATCCTCAGTGTGTTTAACAACTATTATTATGGTTAACCATAAAACCACGTAACAATTTTCGCCAAAACTCAACTAAATTGCATGGAGTGACATTCACAATTATCTAACTTGATGTTGCCTGTTTAAAATGAAACTTCATACAAAATTTAAAAAGTCTATAGATAAATTTGCGCTCGAGATATCGTGCGGATACACAGAAAGACAGACAGACAACAGAAATGAAACTTTTCCCAAACAGCTCCTTGAGTAAGAAATAGGCTTCAATGACACTCAAACAATTAAAAGTACTACATCAAATGTATATGTGTGTGTGTGTGTGTGTGTGTGTGTAGTATAAAGAAATGCGTTCCTGCGAGATTTTTAGCAATGTTTTTTACGTTGTTCTATAAATGTTTAGTAGAGTCTTGTTTAATTGTTAGGTTTTTAAATTGATAAGTAAGTTGTTTTTAGTCTCATTTTCTTTATTTTTGCATAAACATTAAGTGTATAATTAACTAAATTAAATATAAATGAACTAAATGCATTCATTTAACTGTATTCTGGGAACAAAATCGATGATTCAGAGGAACATTAGGTGCACGTTGGCTCAGCTGGTGTCCGAATATTCGTGCGTAGGGGACCATCCTCCACTGAACAGAATATAATCTTGTTCAGACAAAATGTTACACATAAAATAATATGATCGTTTGAAGAATCCCACACAAAAGTTAAAATGTGTTAGTTTCGCTAGTTGTATGTACTAATCTTTGGTAATTTATTAATCATCATATTGCAAAGCTTTAAAGTGGCGACCGTGCATAAATTAAAATTTTCTGACTACATTGAAAGAAATATTATTTGATCGTCTTAGTTATGAAACTACTACATACAACTGGCTAATTTTATTCATTTTGAAAAAATAATCAATTGCACGGATTTGATCCTTGAGGTGTCACTAAAACTAACCAAGGGTCCTGCGTCAGAGGACACCGTCAGGACCGCGACACCTGCGTTGCTCAGCACGACTGACCACTCCTTATCACACACGATAGTGCTGAGGCGGGCGCTATACAGTAGTTATGATGATTATATATATTGTTGCATCTTAGACATGTTTAAAATTAGCATGGGCATTGTATTATTTTAGTATTTACTGAGAATTAATCCACTGTAAAGAATAAAACTTGTAATGTTCCTGCACCTCTATCTCGTATATACCCGGTAGGATATATGCGTTTGCTTGAGGAAGAATACGTTCACGTCTCTATCACGAGGAAATTGCAAATTGGGCTACTAAGTAGCTTATTATACTGTCCGATCCGAGAGGTCCAACATATCAGACAGCTTCACACTCTGCATTAAGAATTAAAATTTCTCGCAATTATGTTGGTCGTAAGTTTAACATCGTATCAAAAGGTAAATTTACCAGTGTAACGTTTACGGCTTATACTGCTTATACAAGTATCGGTACAAAAACACTAAAAACTTCTTCAAAGCAAGAAAATCCCCTTAGTTACTTCTGGTTTAATTAAATTCGCCCAAATTTTCTACTAAAAACTTAAGTTCTCGAAAAATTAACAATTTATATAGCTGAAGCTACTAAACATCAATTTGTATGTATAACATTCCAAGTTCGATTGAAGAATACGCGAGAACAAAATTAGTACAGTGACATATACGTTTTGGTAAATTGAAACGTATTTGTAAAATGCAAAACGCAATTAAAGACGTAAAAATGAAACAAATCAATAATTATTTAAATTTCAAAATAGTAGAGCTGATTTTTGGCGCGGGGATACCTACCTCCATGACAAAGTTCCTGAGCACTGTTAAAGTTCCTTCGTCCATGGCGAGTATTGTACGAGGTAACGTGTCCTGGAGACGGAGAACTGCACACTGACGGCAGGATCGCTCGCTTGCCGTGCGTCATACGGCTTATCGCATACGTACGTAGGGAGTGCGAGACTCCTGTACCTGTCTTATTGTGGGGTTGCTCTATAATGTAATGTAAAGCAGTAATTGCAGTGATTTCAGAGACTTTATATTCATGTTACTTGATCTTGGAAATAAAGTACAATACCAAATTTTGAACCATTTTAGGGTTGAAAATGAGAGATTAAAAAATATAAACTTTATTTATTGACATCAATGTTAAAGTTTTACCGCTATTCAATCTTGCTAAGCAAATGTTTACATAAGTTCTTGTCTCTTCAGTAGGGGTTTGATGGGGACAGATTTTTGACGTTATAGAACCTTATGGCTGAGAGCTTAATGATTTATAATATATAAGTATTATATGTGTTTATAAATAATGTTGTATATTATAAATATGTGTTTTTTCAGAATTGTGTTGGTAGGATGTTTTTATTTATATACTTTAGAGTCGTATATTTAGGTGGATTTTAAAGTACATATTATAATGTATTTTTGTGTAAACGAATCATTATTTATGTAATCAAGAATACAGCCACAATTCTTAATGAATCTTAATTCTAATGAATTAACGCAATTAATCAATGGAATTAACAGTTCTTTAAGTAAATATTACTGTCCAGTTTATTGGTGGGGTTAATCAGAATGAAGCCTGAAAGCCTACAGTTCTACAGAAGTACTCTAAACGCCTTAAGGTTAGAGGATCCTTCATCAAACCATGGACAAAGGTTAAGCAAGGGTAATTCATGAGCGGGGTTTAAGCCAGGAGGGCGAAGTCCCAGAATCAGTCTTTCCCAACACAATATACCAGGGCGTTCTAGTAATAATGATTTTAATCAAAATTGGTGAGGACTTTGTAATGGAATAAATACACATAATAGTTCTTCGGCTGCCTTTAACCTAGAGTACATCTAGGGCCAACAAAAGGGATCTAGAGAGCGTTTGGGAACTTTAAAACTTCAAAATTAGTTGGGTTGGACATTCTTCGTAACCAGTTTTAACCTAGTATAATATTAAACATACTTAGAGCCAATAAGGTGGTGTTAAAGACCATAGGCATTTGCAATACCTGTATTTCTTATTCACGAATGGATTTGATACAAAATAGATTCCAGATACATAAATATCCCACAGGCCGGGATATTGCTTCCACAATATCTAGATGTGCATCTTTCAGATAACAGGAGTTTCCAGATGTGAGATACTCTTAGGTTATAGAAGATCATAGAGGTGTGTATTTCCAGAAGACAGAGGAAGAAAAGCTTTCATAGGTCGGTGGTCCCCATTAGGCAGTTCTGTAAGCTGTAACCTCTTAAATATCTAATTTCAGGAGTAAAAAGGCTTATAAAACTAAAAGTTTTTGGTGGGCGTTTGCATTTCAAAAACTCCACAACTAGGAGCTCGCCACCAGAAGCCGCATCATTTTAGAGAATGCATACCTCTAGAGGCTGAACATTTCCTAACGGTTCTCAGGTTTCTGTAGGGTACAAATTTTAAAAATTTATGCAAATTATGTACTAATTATTGGTTAAGTTTCAACTTGAAGTTCCACTGGTGCTGGGCTTGCAGAATTTTATTCGTACAATTAATAGAAATTAAAATATGAATTAAAATGGTACAAATTCTAATATATGGGTACAAATAGATAATATAGATTATTAGAAAGAACAGACTTTGTTTAGCTTACTGTGGAAATTACTTGTCATTATGATGATCAATTTTTTGTTTTCTGCCAAAAGGAAGCAATGTAGGCAAGGAAGTAGGTAAATATATATATATATATATATATATATATATATATATATATATATATGTACGTTTTATAAATATAAAAAGTTAACAAGCGACCACGTAACATGAGCTTGGATTTAGGTACTATCTCGAGGGCTGTTTTACTTTTTTTGTCAGAAGTGTGGGCCACCGGGGCATTTCCGATCGGTACTTTCCCGACATCAGATAATGTACCATATCGTCCAACGTGACCTTACGTCGGAAAAGTTGGACCATGTGAGACGTGATTTGAGGTCTGTTAGGGATAGAGTGGCCTCCTTCTCACCGACATCACTTCCTTTGAAAGGCAGAAAACAAGAATCGATCATCATAATTTCATGTAATTTTCACAGAAGTCAAACAAAGTCTGTTCTTTCTAATACTGCAGTTTTCTTAAAGGTTCCCAATAAGAAAAACTCTTCCAAAATAGTAGCCTCCGGCAATAAACAATAATGTGATAGCAACGATATGTAACTAATGTATAAGTTTTAACTCGGCATCTTTTACCTAGCCTCTACATTATCCACGTCGTGCTATACTGCCGATTCAAGTGCGTCTCACTTCGGGGTAGCGACGTACACCAATACGGAACTAGAGGCCGGGACAATTTTCGTATGGCACAGCACAGAACTACTGTTTTTGAACGCTTGCCATCTCAGGTTGGTGTAAGGCTAATCAATAGGCTCCCTGAAGAGATCAAACGCGTCAATAACAAAAACAATTTAAATCTCGATTAAAACACTTCTTAGTGTCTAAGGCATTTTACTCAGTTGACGAGTTTGCGATGGGTCGCTGGGATAGTCTTCACTAACATTAAAAAAAATTCTAACTCCCTTTCTGATATCCAAGAAAATTTGGCTACTATCGAGGAAACGGCGACAGGTGTGGGACATACCCAAAAATTAATTTTAATTTTATACTTACTTATCTATTATTTTTACTTAGAATTAAAATTGTGTTAGTTATTAGATTAGAACTTTTATTTCTATATTACGCTTGCAATACCATTATTGCTAATTATTTCCTGCAATAAAGAATATTATTAATATCTTACTTATGTAGGTTAGCGCGCGCGCGCACACACGCGCACACACACACACACACACACACACACACGCACGCACGCACGCACGCACGCACGCACACGCACAACATTTATATAATTATATATAATTTGTATAAATGGCAATAGCCTGATTTTATTTTCAATAAATATTGAACCGCAAAATATACTCGCTCCGCTGGGACTCGAAGCCGGGTCTCTCACTTGCCGGGAGAGCATGTTACTACTACAGCACAAGGCCCTTACTAATTTTCGCATTATGATATAAATACGAAAGTGAGTGTGTTGTTTATTACGCTTTCACACGCAAACTATTCAACCGATCGTTTAACAAAAACTGATACAACGGGGTAGGCACCGACTGTTTAATTTATCGGAAAAAATACAGTTGGCTGCGTCGTCAGGCTCGTGCCTAATGCAGTATGCCTAATGAGGAGTCCGCCACTTTTGACATTGGCGTCATAAATATAATGCACTCGAACCAGAAGAGGTTTTCATAAACTTGCAAAGCTTGTGGAATTGCATGCGAAGCTGCGGGTAACTGTAAATATATTTTCTTTACAGGGCAAACTCAACTTATGGCACTGGAAATACCTTAGACTAAAAGTGATTTCAAATTCATGATGTTTTAATTCATTAATTGTTTTTTAATAATTACTTTTTTCGTAAATATTTTTCATAAAGTAAATGGATAAAAACATCTTTGAACCTACATGAGGGAAGAAACGTATTTCTGTAGTGCTAGTCAAATACGATGTATGTGTAGTTACAACTATTCTGTAGCAGTCTTAGTTTGCACTTATTTTTATTAACGTATACTGTACATATATTTCTAAATTTATTTAGTTGTTTAGTGTAATGTGTTTCTTTTTTATCTTTCTTTCTGTCTTTTTTATATATTATGTAGTAAGCGCACAGTTTTTTTTAATGGAACTCAGAGCCCCGCACAGGATTCGTCCCATGTGGCTCTTTATTAATTTTGTAATGTGTGATTGATTGACAAATAAAGTCTCTGATTCTGATTCTGAAATTATGAGAAATTCACGTTTTTGACCTAAGTAGGTTTCACAGACATTAGCCTACATGTATATATATATATATATATATATATATATATATATATATATATATATATATATATATAATGCATGATCCTACACGCGAAAATCCTGAAATAAGAGCTAATAAACATAATATTAACTGTTAAATCTCATTTCCATTGACACTGAATTGAAAGTATCATTTCTGTGGCTAATTCTGTTTGAAAAAACTCATATTGCTTCATCATATTACACCACATTATAGTATACATATTACACCACAAATGCCTTGACTAAAAAGACTTCGCCCTTCTATTTTCGCCATTGAAAATT
The DNA here is from genome assembly GCF_021130785.1 of Homalodisca vitripennis. Taxonomy (NCBI): domain Eukaryota; kingdom Metazoa; phylum Arthropoda; class Insecta; order Hemiptera; family Cicadellidae; genus Homalodisca; species Homalodisca vitripennis. The sequence goes on from NC_060210.1 coordinate 150,463,334, forward strand.
TTACCCGAAGCCGCAGGTAACTGCCAGTTATTATTGTAAAAGTTTCAGATCATATTTATACTTATGCAGGTTAGCAAGTCAATGTCATATTGTTGAACTTATTAGAATTAAATACGCTGTAACTTTCGTTCCTGAAGGTTACAAATTCCACAACTTTGATCTTAATTGATACTATGTATTCAGTAATAATTAGTACCGTACTAATAAATTAAAAAATTTAGTATAAGTTTCAACTCTGTTTTGTATAGGCTAGAAAGTCGATAGCGCTTTGCTGACTTCTTAGAACTAAATATGCCATAATTTGTTCCGGAAGGGTAGCCTACAAATTCAAAAACTTTGCCATAATTAGCTACTAATTATTCTATACATGGCAAATCGAAATTACCCAGCGGCAGGACTAGCAACATGCATCTATTTTAGAACAAGCATGCCCTAATAAAGTAAGCCCTATTCGTTGTTGCAGGCTACTCAATAGAATAAAACAATCTTCCCGAATAGGTTTTATATATTTTAGTTAACTCATCATCCACTACATTTTCCAGGGGATATTATGAACATGGCATTGTAGCCTCCAAGTTCCAGTAGTTTGAATATAATTAACAGTTTAGAAAGCTCAAACCAAGTAGCCTCACCTATCCCGACTTGAGTCACAATAAATTTAGTACGATTGTTTTACAAGTTGGTTAGTTAGAGTAGCATTTATGCAACACGTAATGTCATAACAAGCCAATCAAACTTGCCATTTCCTGTCAGTTTATTACGCCCCCAGTAGTTTGAATTACTGGTACTTCGCCTCGAGTCCAGAAGCGGTGATATAACCGGAGTGTAATCACTCCACCCACAACATACTACTGAGTTATAGTCCAGGGGCAGAGTGCCATGTGCATTGTGTAAGTACCGTTTCGTCGTTTGCAATCTACAGCCAATTTACCATAACAAAGAACTTAATCAACAACCGCTATAATTTTGGTTCAGGCCTAAATGGAGACTTTCAAAGCGGTTATAAGTTTGAAAGTAAATATGTTTTAACTTGCAGTACTTAATGCAATGTTCAAATATGAAAATAAATGTTAAACCGGCGCCTTTCGTTTCTGTAAGTGCCACTGAAAAAGGCACTTTATCCAGTTGCCCGATGGTCATGTAACCATTATTTATGCGTATGGCGGTGGTTTTAAGTGTTAATAAATATTAAAAAAATATAATCTAGAAAAAAATATCGTTAATTTTAACCCTTTTTATACCCTACCGTTTCGATCTCTTCCAATAGGCTACTAGCGTGGCTGACAGTCAATTTCTTCTACAGACAGACGTTCCTCTATCGATTTTAAGGAAACCTAAGTTGTGTGATTGTAGAATGTAAATTGTCTTTTGGCTCCTAGGTGATTCGTGCTGTTTGGTTTGACTGCGGGTTTGGAGCAGGTGATCAAAATGTTATTGGCTGAGCGTTAGCGAAGCCTATCAGTCGAGGAGTTGCAAAAGATTCTTTTCTGTCTGTCTGTCCGCACGATATCTCGAAAACGAACTGACCTATATACTGGAAATTGTTCACGAATCTTAATTTCTATATCACTAAGCTCGATGATGGTGCATGTCATTCCATGGAATTTGGCTGAGCGTTAGGCAATATCCATAATGACGACGGGAAAATATCAGTACAGTATAAAGGAATTTGTTAACAAATTCACTCATAAGACATTTTAACACGTGATATATTAACACGTATAGCCGAGTTTAAGTGATGTATGTAACAATCCAAACACACATTATTTCATGGTGACTTGGTGTGTAGACTTGATTACTAATATAATACCCAATTAATGAAACACATATGAAAATATCATGTGGAAAGATATCTCGAGAAATGTTTCTTCTGTAAACTTAATTTTTGCACAAAAATTCATTTTTATGCAGATAATAATGAGTGCTACAATAGTGCATGTCCGATTGTGCGTGGTTGACCAAACCGAGAGATATAAAAAATGGTTTCCGTAGGATTGTTTGTCGTTCTATCTATAAAAATATGTAATAAGCTAAACACTTGAAATTTTGAATTGAACGTCACCGAAGTCTGTTGTGCCATAAATGGTGTGACTTAGTCCTACCTAGCTTTGTTGAAAAAATAGTTATATTCATATTCATTCTCAATATCTAAAAGGTTTATATTTTTTTTAATATATAGTTTTTAAAACACCTCATTGAATTTGGTAATTCAGTGTCTTAAAATACCAGTAAATGCAGGTTTTATCAATTAGCAGAAACGAGAAACTCATAAGAATTGCCTTCAGTATTAGAACCAATACTCCTGCCTACTGTAATGTTTTTAAGGCGTGGCAATCAATTTTGGGTTTAAAATGTGCATTTTATGTTAAAACTAATAGCTCTTTAAGATAACTTCCCTGAATCTAAAAAGAAAGTATATAACATTCTTTGATTACTCGACGTGAAATTACAGACATTTAAAGTAAGGACATAAGGCGTGACTTTTATTATTATTCATGACTTAAGGAAACTATATTTTGTAATTAAATATAATTTACAAACTTACATGTCATAACAAATTGTTTAAGGAAACTAATTAAAAAAAATAAAGTAAAATAAAATAAAATAAAAACGTGTCACCCCCTGATGATATAACTGAAAATTATGGTGATAGTAAATGCTGAAAATGTTAACTTCAGCAGTTTTTATTTGGGCCTGATTTAAAAATACTTTATGTATTTTCAATACTAATTTCACGTGAAGTAACCACATTATTAATAGAAGTTGTTCTAAACAGCTATGAATTTAACATAAAATACTATTCCCCAAACTCAGAATCAATTACAATACCATAAAATTTGTTGTAGTTTACTTTTAACAGTAGTATTTTGAATAATTAATTTCATCATTCAATTATAATTACATTTTTGTGAAACGAATTATGATAAACATATATATTATAAACATTCTCTTGTAAATTATTGTATATATATATATATATATATATATATATATATATATATATATTATACAGAACCTATCTAAGTTGTTATGTATTTTATATTTGTTATTTCTTGAATATTGAATGTTTGCCTAGTTCATTTATTTGTGAAATGCTTCCCGTCGGATGAATAAATCATACTGTTAATGTAAACTACGTGGCGTGTACTTACGAGTGCATTTATAGAATATTTGTAGTTAAGAACTTTTAAATAAATAAAGTATTTCATACTTTTTAGAGAAATTCAGAAAACAGTCATTGGAAAAAATGAGACAAAAACGTAGTACCGAATAAGACGAAATCGTATTACTCATTGCCAATAACTTCCACATTTGGTATTTTTAACAGGAAATAGGCTACTGGATAGTTAGATAATAGTTAATATTAACTTGCTTGTACTTGAACAAACAATATTAGTTAAGAAGTCTGCACATGGTTATAGGCTACGTCCGATTATCAAAAACATAGCCTGTTAACATAGAACATGTTTACACCACTTCCAATATTTTTACGACAAATGTTGGTTACAACAAAAGTTAATTTGTCCGTTTCTGAATTGTGGCCAAATCTGACTAGTGTACAGAAGTTTTTGGAGGTTAAACAAATTTGTTTTCAATAAATCTGAAATGATTAATAGAAACATTTCGTAGGAAATTGTATTTAAAACGATACTTTACGTAAGGAAATCGAAAAAAACTAGGCTTATTCATTAGCTAGTACAATCTCCAGTTTTGGGAGAAAAAAAGCTTATTCCTCAAATCCTCCATAACAGGTGGAGTTGCTGTAAAAACCAAACTATAATGTTGTCTTTAAAGTTTCATATTCTACCGTTACAAATCGACGGTCTAATCTAATTATTAGCTATTATTTCAAACCGTGTGCAATATGTAGGCTATACCATATAATATTAAGAGACTAATAAATTTAAAATAACTATTTTGTTAAGCGTACATAGTGGAATATTAATTTTAAACTATGAATAGCGTATTTTTTGAAAATGAAATCAAAGATTAAATATTGTTTGTTAAATACAAATAAAATGTTTTCTTATCAAACGGTCGTAAAAAAATAATTTTAACATTTTGTGAGACATTTACACTTTTTTCAATCCAGTATTTTGTTTAGGTACAGTAAATATTTAACAATATATTTAAGTACTGATTTACTGAATCATATTTTTGCTCTAGCCGTACTCTATAAGATTTAAGTAAGTACAATTTATTATTGAACTATGGAATGTCTAAATTCCTTTCTTAAAACAAGTACACTTCTTAATTTATCATTAGAAACATATTATTATATATATTACAGGAAAATAATGGTATATCATAATATTTTGAATTTATAAATACTGAATGAAAGATAAATATTGTTTTATAGCTGAACAAAAGCAATGAAATACTACTACATTTATTTTTCTGATTACATAATATGATATAGAATTTAAAAATTAAAGTTTTAAGTAATCAAGAAGTAGTACAATAAAGTTGTCAAGCCAGGAAATAATTATATTAAGATATTTTCTATGACGGGCAGCATAACCCATACATTCCATCTAAACATGTTGAGTGTACAAATGTTCATTTCCTCGGAAATCACATACACCTATTAATATTTTATACAGCTTCGTATCCTGTAATGCTAAAAACACCAGATTGTAGTTGGTGTATACTTCTATAGCGTATTTAGTAAAATAAAACATTTGCGTTTATTCAATAGGTACGCAACAACATTTTCCAAAAATTAAACTGAGTACACTTTTTCTGTACACATTTTTCAGGAGAAGGGCCTGTAAATGATGCACAGTAGGCTACGTCTTATATTTGAGTTTAAATTTTACTTTGATCGAACATAGACTAAGATCCCGTGTTATAGCATGCCCTATAGGTAATGAAGTGAAAATATTTGAAAGAGAGAGTTATATTTGGTAAACAATTGTATTTAATAAAGAAACTTTTTGAATTATAGATGTGTCATTCCGGTTGGCTATATAAGAGTAGATGGGAGGCTAGCGCGCGCTGTGCCGTAGTGTACGATACTCAGCTCCCGGCAGTAGACAAAACTTCCACACAACGACCGATCTCCATATTTTTACTGTAATTCTTATCGTCTTTGGACACATCTTCCTAATGTATAATAACAATAATGTAAATGTAAATTTCTTCAAGTTAAAAGTGAGGAGAGAAATCATTGAAATTAAATCACTATAATAGAATGACCACACAAATTGCCAATGTAACTATGTAGTAACTAAAAACGACAAAATTTACAGGAACGTTTAAACGGAGTGCTTCACCTAATTTTCAGTGACATTTTAAAATATGAACTTTCCAATGTGGCGACCAACTTCAATATTTCTCATGGAACCCCGTAAGTATATATAGTAAAACGAATGAAGTTGTTAAGTAGAATATTTAGTATCGTGTTCAGGTTCAATAACAAACTCTTGTAGTGTAATTAACAAATTGCCAACATGCATATAAAACTTAATACAACAACAATAATAACTAGCATAGCCAACCAAGTGATGTTGTATGGGGACGGCATTAGACTATATTAAAAAATCATTGCAGATATAGCAATACAACTTTAAATATTAATATGCACTATTATGTAAATATATATTTTCTTCTTATCACGGGATGGAACTCAAGAAAATGTTAGATAGAGGCCTAATAGATGGCGCAAACCGGACCCGAAGCGGTTCAATCCATACAAAATGGAACATATTTGATTCCAATAAAAGATAAGTGATGTGTTCCATTAAAAACTTCATGTAAATTAGTCGTGTTTGAGATGCCAACTGTGGTGCAGTTAAAATGGACAGTCTGTAGGCCAACAGTAAACTATAACTTCTGATTCGGTAATAATCGGCTGAAACACAATAAGCATCTTCGAGTAATAAGTCGAAGAGCCGAAAGCCAATTTCCACACACATCCGGGTTTCCTCGAAATTGATTGAGAGTTTTCTCTTATGAAAGAAATGTTAGATCGTCAGTCGTCCTAGTTTTTGTGAACGTCGAATGCAACAAAAGGGGTTGAAAATATCAAGTAATAATATGTTTCTCAGAACTAGTTTTTCTTATCTGAATACTCTTAAGGCAGACCATTAAACACACAATTAATAGGCTACTTTCATACCTGTCCGACAACTATATAGATAAAGAAACTGAAAGTCGTAACTTTCCGACAAAAGGTTGATCTTCTTGTGGTTAGCTGCCGCTTATTTAATTCTTATTTACGTTAGTTAGACTAATGAAACTGAGAAAGAATGATCTTAGAAAATAATATTGATTGATATTCTCAACCTTTCCGATTCCTTCAATTCGACTTCCATCAAACCTAGCGCGGCTGGCGATTGTTCTTGTTCTGAGGTAAATTCTTTTATCGATTTTACGAAATAACAGGCTTTGTGCTTAGATTGGTTCTGCGATTGTAGAACAGCCATAAAATATCGTGACCATTCATACGATCCTATTCTAGATCCACAATCTGAAATAAATATAGTTTTTGATTTGATTGTAAGACGTTGGATTTTGGAAACAATTTTACAATTCCATTGAAAACTTTCATGTTTAGCTACATAGGGCGAAAATTTAAGGGTATCAGTTTGTACTTTTAACAGACGACTATTAGTATCTCTTGACCTCTCAATTAATCAAAAAAACTGTGCATGTATAAAAATACAGATAAGTGAGTACCTATTTGTAAATAAATAGAATTAATGTACCTTTAAGTTTTTAATAATAATTAATAACAACAACGACAACAACAATAATAATTCTGTAATAATAATAAGAGATAGACTAATAATAATATTTCGAAGAAATCTTAGGCTTTAAAAAACATAACAGTTTTTATTATTTTTATTTTGAAATTTCTTTTTTAACCAATAATTACCAGAAAATAGGCAAGGAAAAATTATTGAAAAAATTTTTTTTTGTAAAAATACAACTTTCGAGACATTGCACTCTGATTATTTGGTGTAAATTTCCGAGTAGTATATAAATGATATATAGTGCGCCTGATAACTGCAATCCGAGAGTAACAATTTAGCATTCGACGTTTGCGGGCGGCGAATGCTGCTTTTAATGTTATAAGCTATGTATAATAATAAAACCCACTCCTACCAGCCAGTTGTTCGTTTAGTGAAATTGTTTAAGTAAAATGCTCGAGCGATTTGGTTGTCTCCACATCTGAGGTGTTTACATGTTTATGGTGGCTCGCAACAAGCACATTAATGTTACTTACCACATGGTGTTGAGGTAAGTGTTAAAGTAAGCAATGCCATTCCGAGCCCAATCATAATAAAAATATTGTATAAAACCGATAGTTGCACTAACAGTTTATTCGGAAAGTAGTTAGTCTACAGCAATGAGTTTGACGGAATTTCAGCTAATATTAGCTATATTAACGAAGGAAAGGTTTAATTTAATGGAGATCCTAATCCTATAGTAATTTTACATTAAATTCACAACTCATTAGCTGTAGTTAAAAGTAGACTCTTAGTCTACACTGGTAATTTAGTCGTGTAAATCTTGACGTGTGTTTTAAAGATGCAATAATTACAAATCCGAATCTCATATACATACTTTTTAAGTTTAAATTTTAACCTGCAGCATCCTATGTGCACAACATGTTTGTTTTGTTGACGTTCTTTAGTATATTACTATTTTTTTTATGAACACAATGTGTAATTAAAGTTATATATGTTGCGTTTCTTTTCTAGATACAATGTTGTTCAACAGTAGTTGTCCAAACAACCATTCCAATAACCACAAAGACAACGAAAATCAACAAAATGTAAGTTTTCCTTACAATACATTTTCTTACAAAATTATGACAGCACATTTAAATAGTTTAACCGCGATCAATCAAAATATGAAAGTGCAAATTTAAAAATATTAACTTTTTGCTGAATAAACAAAATTAGAAAATCTACAAATAAAAGCAACAATAAAAAAAAAATAGTGTTGACATAATACTATTTAGGTAGTTTAAAGCTCTAATAAACAATAAAACATTGAGTCAGACTCCACCAACTTACCGAATTCTGCATGAGATGAGAGACCATCACCCTTCCGATCTGAAACTGCTGAACCTCGGCAAAAATGTCACTAACTCTGCAGTCTGACTATTGACACTCACACTTCAGCACAAGTCCTCGACATATCTGCAGAAGCTGTAAAATATAGTCCAACACATTTTCTACCGCGCAGATATCCTCGTCACGCGTAACTTATGCTATAAAGCTATAAACAATATAATAAAATTATTTTTACAAAAATGTCGATCCTGTTCTTATATCCGTGATAGAGGAACATTTGCTGATGGAAGTAGTAAGAGTAAATATTGTGTTGTGACAGTGGACAACTAGCAGGCTTGCTGTAGACTGATAGCGGCTACAATACTGCTGAAGCGGCGACTCAGCACTCTTGTGTTATGTAACAGTGTAGATTAGGCCAGCAGTTGACAGTACCTAAGTAGGCTACGGCTACGGTGTCACGTGCACCATGCGTATCACTATCATACACGATTGTCGTTGTGGAGAGATAACCATTGTTAACAACTTAATTTTGTTACAGCGAATGTAACAAAAATTTATTGATCTGGTTTACCAACACAACGAATCTAGTAATATATTTTTATTTGTGGTATGATAGCCTTTTTTAAAGGGATGTCAACAAGCTATCAGGAATGATAAAAACTAGATTTAAGTTAAAATTGTGTAACAATTATTACTTTTAATACACTCTGGATATTTTCAACATTTTGAAGCAACGCTATAAAAATATCGTAATAAATTATTAGATGTCTGACGTATTAATAAAATATTACCGGTACTATTGAACTTGGTTATTATAAGTATAAAGACAGATTAGGCGATTAGTCTACTGTGAAAGTGTAGAATATTTAGGCGCAGTGTCCTTAAAAATGCTTAGCGTTATGGTTATAATATTAAGTTAAAAATCGCTTTAAGTGTATCTGCTACGATTGCTGTGAATTGTATTAAGACCACATAAGTTACTTCGATTTACATTGTCTGTGATCAAGTGTTGAATGTAGAGTAATTAAGTGAACAATGTCTTTATTAAAGAGGCGGAGTTAGGGCTATCAAGCCCTCTTTACCACTAAACTTGATATTGTATACAGTAATTAACAATAGTTTGGTACAATTGCGGTAAATTATTAACTTATGCTTTAAATAAAAAAATGCTAATATGTTTTAATAATCGTGCGTAATGCTTATCGCATTTTTAAACGTCAGACAATGTTAAGAATGAGTCTATTGGTCATTCAGTCGCTATTTACCTTACACGATATCATCGTTTAAACCGTCGGAATGGTTACGAAAATAATATTTAAAGTTAGAGAAACCGATAAAAAGACAGATTTATCGTGATGATTGTTGACGAGCGCTGCGCGGCAGAGTGTTGAGTAAATAACGTCACGGGCTACTATACACAGATAACTTTGTATACAAACACTAGGCCACAAATTAAGTGTACTTTGAAAAACACACTGTTAACACACTCACAGATGTCAAAATATACAGCACATAATCGGTGCGGCTTCTGTAAACACAGTGAGGGCTGTGGGCAGAGGCTCCATGTTCGCTGGTCAGCGCATGCGCTCTGGGGAGCCACGCCCCCTGTCGTCCATTGGTCCGTGTCCACAGTAAGCCTCCGCCATTGGACAACATATTTATTTCCGTGGTAAATTTTCCCTTTTAACGAGGCATAACGAGGTCTTGCCTTTTTTGACCACAGTAATGTCCTTGACTAGAATATGATTTCTGCTGGTACAAGATGTATTGTTATATGACGATTTTTAAATAACTAGCAACATACCTGATTAAAAAAATATCTTTCAAGCGTTAAGCGTCATCAAAAAATAAATCCAATAAGACATCCAAATTTAATTAATAATACAAGTTTAAACAATTTGTCAGTAGGACTGATGGTTAGTTAATATTTTCACCTTAAAAAACTACACTTTAGTTTGTTTCCGGCTATATCTGTGTATCAGAACCACAAAGTAGGCTAAATGAAGTCAGTAATTTAATAGAAATCCTATAAAATAACTATGATCCATTTGCCAATGTAATGTTGCTACAAGACTCGTGGAGAAAATGAAAATAACATTTTGTTTGTAGATTAATTAAAGGATGCTTAGAACTTAGTACGGAACAAAAACTCGTTAAAATGAAAGGAATGCAGTGAAAATAATCAGCCAAAGTAATAGACTAGCCTATAGCCTACTCTTTGCTTTGGCCGTATAAGTTCATTGTTTCGTCGAAGTAGGAGATTTCCTCGTACACATTTTAACGTAGTGGCATTCATGTGTGCTTCTCACGTAACAGCGATAGCAAATCGTCAGCGCAAATGTAACTTAAATAACTCAGCCAACTTTCTAGAGGACTTAATCTTAAATAAATTAAAATGAAAATTAGTATTTGTACGTGAACACGCATTACACAAACGACTAGGCTAATAGAAAGCAAAAAGTTACTAAGTAGTAATATATACTCGTCGGACGACTAGCCGACGACGTTTCCATTAAATAAGTTACGTGCGACGAAATATTGGTTGCTGAAATCGAAAATTGTGTTTAGGTTACTTAAAAAAATGTTTATTCATATTGTTTTTACATTTGTTTATTTAGATATATACTTTGCAGAGAATTTTTCGGATTTTAAAGTCATTGGAAGTTGTTTAATTATTGAATTAGGCTATTTTAAGTTTTCTTCATTCCTTCAAGTCATTTATACCGTACACTTTGAACACGGTGAAAAAAACTACATAGGCGAAAAGTTAATAGCCTATGTTAATTCTTGCAATTCTTTATTAGTCTTACTCTGAGAATTTATTTTTATATACGGTGCTTTCCTCCAAATTAACATGGAATATTGGGAAACTAAATACTGGTGTGCCAACAAAAGAGAAGCATTATCTAGCAGAAATTAAAAACACCTGGGGAAGGGGGGTTATCTTAGAAACACATAATTTATACCCTGCAGTATATGTTATCTTTTAATAACACTTTTTTATATTTTGTATAAATTTATAAACATTCATACAAAAAAACTGAACAATTAGTTTCTAGAATGTGCGTTACGAACACCACAACGAATATGCCATTTCCTAGCAAAAAGTGTTATAGCCTAAGCTAATTAGTGTTTAATGGGATTAGAATTTTTGGAATTTCAGTCATAGTCCTTTAGAGTAACTTTCCTGAAGGCTAAATATAAAATTAACAGAAATATACAGAATTTTTTTATAATCTCTCTAAATTAATTAACTAAAGTAATGATTTTGGACACTTCTGTAATCCGCTTAAAGGAAAGACGCAAAAGATAAGTTTATGAACTTTTACGGCATTTCATAAAACAAGATAGAAGTACGCCATACCTCGTGTCGCGTAACATTCTTTGTTGAGGATGTATGCAAATTTCAAGTCTACAACTTACTAACTGTAATTCTTGTGATGTCCTGCTGACAGACAGACATACAATCATGTAGAGAAGAAATTTTACGTCCTCTTAGAAGACCCAAGAGAAATTGTGTCAGCACTGATGCTCAGCCAAACCCCACGGATGGACATGGACTATCATAGAACTCAATGTAGCTCTTTTTTTTAAAAAAAAGAGAGGCCAATCCCCTTTTAAGCCTTATTCTGTGCTTCGTCACAGGCCACTGGCCTATGCGAGGATCTTATCAAACAGAACAAGGGGGAGAGTCGATACAGTACAAGGTCGAGGGTACTGATAAAAAGTGCAACGGCCACAGACAGGATTTGAACCAGCGTTATCTTTAACTCAGACCCAAAGTCCAACGTCTTAGACCACTCGGCCATCGGCACTCCCGTTTTAAGAATCCCCCTCTTAAAGAAATATTGAGGTCTGTGAACAATTTCAAGTCTAGCTTTTAGGTCAGTTTGTGTTCGAGATATATCGTACCGGCAGAGAGAAATTAAACATGTTTAGCCCCTCAAGAGGTAGGATAGTTGTTGGATAACACAAATGTATGACAATGACAATGGCGTATTTCTGTACACAAAATGTATATTAAACCAATATATTTGCAATAGAGATTGGATCTTGATTTTCAATATAAACGCATCCAGTAAAAACAAAACTCTTTATATTGGGCCCTTCACACAATTAATATTTATACTATCAGTAATCTAATGTTGTAGGCCACCCTACGAGATTATTCTTGGTTCCGAAAATTCTCTTTGAAGTAGTCTGGAAGAATTATGCTACATGAAAGTTCGCTGGACTGTTATTTTGAACCAATTTCAGTTTTAAATATGTTCTAAAATATTTAAAATATTTTTCAATTTACTTAGTAAATAGTCACATTGTTAGTAAACTTTTATCTGTATATTTTTAGTAAGTATTTAGTATTAGATATAAAATACAAAGTTACTGTCTAACTTTTGCTATAATGTAAAGACTGTTACAAAGACCAACTTAGTTTTGAAATTATGTAAGACGTTATGTTTTGACAGAAGTAAGCTTCTCTGATCTTTGATATATATATTATTGATTTAACAAGGAAAAAGTATTAAAAAAGAAAAAAATTACAATATCCATAAATATACACTTCTTCATGTATTTTTTTGATCGTGGTAACAATGCAAAGTCAAAATTAGCTTCTGAAATAGAATTCACTCGGACCAGCAGTGGTTATACATCTGCAGCAACGCCTACAACATTGCATGCAAAGCAGCGGTTAACTGCTAGCAGTGCAGATATAAAGACAATGCAATCTAACTTTTACTATTTAGGCCTATTTAAAGACTTATGGAACCTAGCTTAGCTGTCATTTGACAGAAGTAGACCTCTCAGGGGCTCGAATGTAGCCTATATATACAGTTTTTGATCGGGAATAAAGGCCGTAGAAAATTACAATGGCAATAAATACACGCTTTTTAATATATTTTCTTGATCGTGGCAAGAAGGCCAACCTAACATTGGCGTCGGAAATAGAAGGCACTCGAACCAGCAGTGCTAATATACGTCCAAAGCCTACAAAATTGCATACGAATTCACGGATGATTGCTTGTTAAACCAATTATGTAATAAGTGAAACTATAATTGTTTTCAAACAATAATATTTTAAAAACAATTATTTAAAACGTGATGTTAATGGTGATGCATGGAAGCCACAAATATAATAATATAGCCCTGCAATCTGAATAAAATCGAGTTAATAATTTAATAAATAAACAGAATATTTTGAGTGATGGCGTCAAAAAATGGAAAAATTATAGGCAAGTAAACCCACTTCAAATAAACAATTATACATGAAATTATTAAATGAAAGTTTACAAATAATTTTACATAATTGTCTATTAATAGCAAAAAAAAATATTTTTTGAACAGTTACATTTGTTATGCCAAAATACATTGTGAGTAAGTATTACTGAAACTCTCTCCTTCCTTACATCCAGTACATCGTATGTATACTGAGAGTGTCATGCTGAGACACGGTGAGTTGCTTTTAGATTTATAAGGGTTTAATTTGTATTTTACAGAGAAATAAAACTAATAGTTAAAATGGGTTAAAATTTGTTGAAACCTTTCCAAAATTGTTGCTTTTTGGACAAATCGTGATATTTTGATGTACAATTTATGTAACTTGTCTTTGATAACTAATTTAAAAGGAAAGTACTTTGAGGGGATATTCATAATTAAAGCTTAGCCACGCGTCAAATTATATAGAAAGTTAAAATTTCGTATGGTCTCTCACTGTTCCAGTTTCATTCAAAATAAAATTACGATAATTTGAGGGGACTTGTGAGAAAGATACCGGTCCTGTATTTTTTCAAATATCTATTGGAAATCTAATAATATATTTTGTTTTAAATCCTTGAAATAGTTTTTTGAAAGTTTAATTCTTTGACGAAAACAAGATATTTTAGACATGTACGAGTATTTCAAATCTTAAAATATTTTGTTCGTGTATTGCCACTATAACCCCTCATGGCTTTTAAATTAAAACAGACAAAGATTTAATGAGAGAAAAGTTTCTGGCATTTATTTTTAACAAAAAACGAGAAAGAAAACTATTTTCTTCATACATCATTGCTGTACTGTACACCTAATCTTTTTACGACTATTGTGATCTAGCCATTAAATGATGTCTGGCAATGAAAGTGCTTGGAGATAATTTTTACACAATAAGGAGAGCAGGTTTGCGGAAAGTAGGTTTCAGAACTAGTAGGTCACGTGGTCAGGAGCACACAATTGCTGATGTCAGTGATGACATGAGAGACAACTGAGTAGACAATACCGGCACATATTGTGCTTTTACTAGGATTGCCGCCTCTTTGGTTCATTGGTTCATCATACAAGAAACCAAACAATCATCAAGAGGCAAAGCATCAAATTGTGTATGTTAACATTAAATTTATCGAAGACGCTCTCTTCAGAGCCGGTTGTACTGGCGGCCTTCTTGATTTTAGCCCCGTATGAACAATGTTAAACTCAGAATTTATGGGAGGTATCTCATGTTAAAGATATAATTAATACACAGCCAAACGTTTTATAGGTTTTTTAAGATATTTTTGTTAGTTATTAAGAAAAGAGTTTCTACTTTAGAGTTTCAAGATTCAAAAGGATAGACTTTAAGCTGTTAAGAGTTTGATGCGCTTAATTGTATATTTAAAAAGAAATATTTCCCATATTTTACTACTAAAAATAGGGCTTTTAGGTGTTTAAGAAGTTTAACATGGTTCTTAAAGAGTAACTCTTTGCAGCTACTTCAGCCACTCCATCTCATTTTCAATTTGCAACAGGAGAGCAGAAAACTGATTCATGGAGCCCCAAACGAAGAAATCTAGAGGAGAGAGGTCGTGTCGTCGAGCGGACTGCCTAGGCGTGGAAAGTCCGAAATCCATAATTTCCGGCTTCGCACGCAATTTAGTAGGTTTTACATTTGTATGGGCACTTCTGGTTCAAGAGAATTATATTTCCGACGCCAATGTTGAATTTGCCTTCTTGCGACAATCAAGAAAATATGTCAAAAAGTGGATACTTATGGCTACTGTAATTTACTTCGGCCTTAGTATTTTTTTCTACAGTAGATGTTGTTGCACTTTTCCCAATAACACACACACACACACACACACACACACACACACACACACACACACACACACACACACACACACACACACACACACACACACACACACACACGCATATATATATATATATATATATATATATATATATATATATATATACAGCTCCGAGAAACCTACTTCTGTTAAAAGACAACTAAGATAGTTTTCACAACAGTCTTTAAATTTATACTAAAAGTTAGATAGCAACTATGTCTTTAATATCTAGTAATTGATACTTGCTAAAATGTACAGCTAAAGGTACATTTTAAATGACCCTAGCTGTGTTTGCTTATGTGTTTGCTTCTTTTTAAACTGAGCAATAGTTTTAACATTTTAGAATATTTAGAGCTGGAATTGGTACAATAGTTCATAATCACAGCCAAGTCAAATGTATATAGTATAATTCTTGCCTACTGCTTCAATAGGAGTTTTTGGTGTTAAATTCTGACCATCTTATGTTTTACTACCTATATCAACCTTAACCAAACTAAATTCTTTTTGTTGAGGAAATTCCTCTATCGATATCACGAAACAAAAACTAAACTATGTCTTTATACAATACATTGTAAAACTTACTGTGTTTTAATAAGAGAACGTATGCATAAAAGAGTCTTTTCAATATGCAATAAACAAAAAACCATGAGTACTCACATATGTAGACATTGACTCGTATACGCTTTGGTGTCACATTTTAGTTCTAATCGTCAATAAGTAATTTAGTTACAATTTATTTAGAAAAGTATGAATCGCGAACAAAATTCTGTACTTGAACAATATATATATATATTGTTATAATATATAACATATACATACAATCTGAAGTAATGTATAATACTTTTGTAGTACCATTTATGGTCGTATTTATACTGAAATGCCACGACATGAAAATAGTCATAACAAAGTAGTTTATTATAATAATAATCAAATGGTCGAGTAGACTATATCTGAATTAGTAATTATCTATTTGAATAACATATTTAATTAAACATATTTAGTGAACGAGGATACAAAAAACTAATTATTTCAAAAGTAAAAATAATAAGAGAAAATACAGCTCTACAAGAGCAATAAATAACAGGAATTTTCTGAATGAAGATTCGGCAAACACTGCAATTGTTTATTCATGGCCAAACTCAGATATGATTTTCATGTTTAAACAATGCACTGGGGTATACAAAAGCATGTGAAATATGGGAACGAGCAGAATAACAGTAAACAAAAGAACGGCTGCTTTAAAAATTATATACTTACATCCAAAAAATTTTAATAATTGAATATTTATTTAATTTAATACAGGTTTTTTTCTCGTTGTCACTTGCAGTTTTGTACCCAGAAATAAGGCTCACGTTATCTAGAACAACAAACATATTTTTGTTATAAATAAAATGGGTTTGCCTTTTCTTAAAAATAAAAAACAAAAATAGCATAACTTACATCTAAGTGTTACTTTTCGTGCCATGAGCCAGAAATGTAAAATTTGGTAATATTACAAATATAACTTTATTTAACCAGCGAGAGTAACCCTTCTGTCTTTGAGTAAAATCTGTAAGAGATTCATCACGAACTTACCTACCCCTTCCAGCAGTCTCTGTCAGTCTCTGAATAATATTGCCCGCCCTTGTGCCCATAATAACTCCTGTGTCCATTGTACTGTAAGCATACACAATCGACATGACAGTTTTTGTTGCACCCCGAGACCACGCCCTCTCTAACTCTCTCGTAGGGTGGCCTCCAACATTAGATTACTGATAGTATAAATATTAATTGTGTGAAGGGCCCAATATAAAGAGTTTTGTTTTTACTGGATGCGTTTATACATTAAATTGGTCATTTATACATTTAATATGTTTTAACACAATAATTTATAATAAAACACATTACTGTTAAGCATTACATCCATTATTAAAGAGGTTATGAAAAGTTATTACTGATTTAAGTCTAGTTGAAAGTTGATTGTATGACGTTTTTACAGCAGTACTGGTTGTAGTATATAATGTTAATTTTCCAGGCTATGAGAGATACATTTCTACTGAAAACACAATATTTATATAAATAACGAAAACTACGCAAAAATATTGACAAGATATCAAGAACACATCCTTTACCCAAGTTGTATCTACATATCATTACATGAATTGTAAATATTAATAACATGAACGAATTCTAAACAAATATTGTTCCATGCTAAAGACAGCACACTCTTTATTTAAAACAATAATTTTCCTGATACAAATAGTTATAATGAAAATTCACAAAGACTTTATATTTTACTTAATATATGATACATACAAATCGAACTTAGGGTGACATTACAATAATGTTTACGTTTCAAAACTACAGACCTACTTGTATCATGGCTACCTACTTTATTGTCGAAGTTAGTAGTCTGCTTTGACTGTAACAACCAATATAGCCGTGACCAGCTTGTGTGGAGCCCGGTGCAAATGTTTACTAGGGACCATTAAACGTGGCACCCATCTTGCACTCTCCCTCCTCCCACTCACTCAACCACTATAATTAGCACTATTATCACATAAACGCGATACGAATCTTAGATAAATAGAGGAAACATATTATAATAGTAATAATGTTAACCTGTTAAATACGTTAACAAAAATAATAATTTAATCATATATGAAAAAATTACCATTAGGGAATTTTGTATGGTTTGATGTTCTTTTTTTGCCTTTATACCTAAAGTGATCACAATGTGGAAATCGTAATTTATTGTAAACGAGTGTCACTAATTTGAATGGTTTACGTACTAGCATAGAAACATTTAAGAAGGGGAGGGGGTGCGCCGCTTATCAGCTGTTATTCTAGTCGCAGTAGATGGACTTGAGCCATCCCTCTCAGCCACTCTCACCACTATATGCTTTTTATTTTATTTTTTAAATATTTATAAGGCAATACTTTACATACAAAAGTATATTCAATTGTATACATACAGTAGATTATACAGATTATTGGTGTGCATCAACAAAGCAAAGAAACGATATTATCAATAAATAAATATAAACTAAGTTAATATAACAACAAAAATAATATAATACATAAATTAAACATAAACTTAACACCATTACTACTCACGCCAACCGACATATAACGATATAACAAATTTATAAATAAAGAATATAAATTGCCAATACATAAACAACAATAATGTAATAACAATACATAACAGGGAAATCAGCAATACTATTTCATAAGTCATTGTAACAGGTTGCGCTGAAACGCACCTCCACCATCGCTAAAAAATCCAGGTCAGCTGAGATGGCACTACCGTGCCGCTTGATCCTGGGAATGGCACTGTTACTAGACTAAATTGTGGTAGAAGCTGTTCTGGCAAAGATGTCACGAGATCTGGCACCCCGAAATTGGACCTTCGAAGGAGATCTGGACATTCAAGCTTCGATGTTACGAGACGGCGTAGAAACAAAACAACCCGAATAAAGCGTACTATCTCAAGGATGGTGAGTTCAAGAGGTAAGATAATTGGAACAACCAGATATCTGTACCCTAGTAAGGTCCCAGACAGACGAAGGAAGGTCCTGATCCATCTCAGAAGAAATCTTCTGGTATACCTTCAAGTCATCCATGTGCAACAATTACTTTGCACTGTATATTGGTGAGGAGATCATTGATAAAAATTATAACAGGAAATGAGAGATCCTTGGGGCACTCCAGAAGTGGCAATAAACTCTCGGGAATATTTTTTACTGAAAAGGACTTGCAAATAACGCCCCTGCAAGTATAGGGAGATTCAAGCTTTGCCAATAGAAGTCTGAAACATGCTCGGCCGACGGCCTTAGCAAAATCAAACCCTAATGAATTAAAGGCTTCAAAAATACAAGTTTGGAAGCACATCAAATTAGTGGCTGAAGAACGTCCTCGATGAAATCCATGCTCTTGAGTTGTTAGGTATTTTGTTGGTGGTAATGGTAAAAAAATCTTTTCAAGTATAGTTTTTCCAAACATTTGTGCAACAGCTGGGACAATAGCGATGGGCCGGTAGTTCCTGACATCAAATGTCTATGTCAGGATACACACAACACACAGACGTTGAGGAATGTACACTTAGAACATTACAGTTAGTACATCAGCCAATTGTCCGTAAGTTGACATTGTGACAGACACTGTGTAATGTGTTACATGCAAGCTACCAATCAATCAAATTACTTTATTTGTATCATATTCATAATGTACAAAATAGCGAATTTAGGGCCATAAGACCCTGTCTTAAAATTAACCGTAAAAGCTGTAGTAATATACAAAATAACAACACTACCTCAGTAGACTGCTTTCTGTTGTTGCTATTTTACTATTTTTAAACGTTATAATTCATCTGGCAAACGTAAATATTTTTGGCACGAAGTGTAATAAGCATGCAGCCCGAAGCGGGCATGGTCACACCTGCCTAGGGCCAGCCAGAGTATAGCGATAATGAGCTTCGCGCCATTAATTCTTTACTGTTGTGGTGCACACCGGACTGCAGTTAGCACACGTAAACTGCTTTATTTGACACCTTTTTACTGCATTATGCGGCCACTCGCCCCTCGTAAATGTGGTCGGGTCAAAACAAAATCTCCCACCATTTCGTAAACAACTCGATCTCACTAAGGTGTTGTCCAATGATATCGTCACAATGTAACTTGGTAAAGTGGTACAAAATGTAACACAATATAAACTTCCTTAACATCTTTGTTTTTGTACTTTAAATTTAGCTCATTTGAATTCAATTTTTTTGAAAGAAAGCAACTCGTATTACTGGTTCCACTATGTTTGAAATAGTCCTTGGGGTAATTTGTATTGTACAAGAGCAAAACCTAACGTTTATGAAATTAATAGGGGGAATTCCTTCTAAGAAAGGAATTGATATTTATTTTTGGTGGGGATAGAAATGGATTTGTTGCAAAAGATAAATAATTAAACGATAAACGTTTTATAAAATTCAAAATAGCATGACCTCAATAACACATTACAAATATTTTGGTAAACATTTACATATATTCCAAACGTATCTCTCTGTAGTCAGAAGAATGAAACTAAATGAATTGCATTAGATAATTATATCATATTTTGGAATATTATTTTAATAATACTTTATTTGTAAAATATGGACAAAGTACCATTGAACTTGGGTTCTAAATTCCCTTCTGTAAACCTATCAATTGATTTAGATGCTTTATTAGGAGAACTCATTAAAAGAAGATCAATAGTATATCGTACATTGTAGGCGTTAGTACTCTTCGTGATTTATCAAGTCTATAAGCAGTATCAATATAATGTTCATATCTGGAACTCTTTTGTTGATAAACGAATATTGACAACTACAATAAAACGTTGTAATACTTTTAATACTGCCTTATACTAACTTTTATAATATATTTGCTACAATACGGAAGTTATAACGTGATATGACTGATCTGAAAAAGCTGATAATAAAAGTAAAAGTAAAACATTTCCGAAAGCCGTTCAATCGATTTATTCACTGAAATATTATAATGTAGAAATATTCAAGTATGTAAACAAATTATTTTACAAAAAGGGAGATGAACAACGGAAAACCTCCGTACAAAATCTACTATATTTGAAAGAATCTAGACAGAAATGATGGGTTTATTTATAGAAAAACTAAAATAAAGCAATTTATGTCTCCGTTAATTATATAAAAGTAAAAAAAGTAAAGGAAAGTAGTCTTATTTTACCAGGCGAAGTTAGGGCTAAGGAGCCCTCTCCAACACAACCTTGGGACCAACGCAACAGCTTTCGAACAACCATCAACGGCCGGTAGGCGGACTGCTTGCAAAGACAGGGTCGCTCAGCAGTCACCCATCCAAGCAGCAGCCACGCTCGATGTTGCTCATCGTTTTGTTTTATTGGAGACTTGACAACATTTGGCAACAAGAGTATTATTTCAGTAACTATTAAAATGTATAGGCTACTATCCACAGAAAATCAGTATATTAATACGCCATCCGCAATATTTCCGTAACATAGCTCACTGCGAATTCTAAAAGCCCACTGAAATAAAGTATTTTAAGTTTACTTTAATATTAAACTTGAAAAAACTTTGTGACAAGTAAGTTTCTTCAGTAATTATCCTAATAACCAGATTATCCACAGATAACCTACATAATATCAATATATTAATGCGTGAACCATGTGTCCGTAACCCAAATGGCTTTTAATTTTTATAAAGGCACTGATATACAGCCTTATTTTATTATTATTATTTCTCTCTATAATTCTTTTATTAAGTCTACTTTAATTACTGATATCTATAATAATTTCTGATGTAACGTATTTGTTACCAAATTGTCTCAAGTATATTTTTAAAAGTAGACTTAAAACACTTATTTTAATGGGTTTTAACATTTACATTGGTTAAGGAAAAACAGCGGTTCTTGTATTAGTAAATTGCTATATATAGATTTTACATGGGTTAAATAGTATTGTATTTGTTGAAATAGCGATCTTGTTACCACTATTTTTAAAGTATATAATTAAAATAGACATACAATTATTTATTTTAATGGCTAAACAACTCAATTAATTGGGTTAAGGAGAACACATTTCAAATTTAGTGGATTCTGTATGAAGGTTTTCTGTTGTTAATCTCCCTTTTTGCAGAATAATTCAAGGTACGTATATGTTAAAAAATTTGGTTTTTACGAAATAACTTGTTACTGAAATTGGTATAGTAGGCATTAGATTATACTCAAATTATATACTGTACTACTAGCTGACCCGGCGAACTTTGTCCCGCCTTAAAGGCAATATCACATGATCACATTTTTTTTACTTTTTAAATTAGGATAATTGTAAATAAAAAAATATAATTATTCAATGATTCTTTATTTGCCATTTATTGTAGCACCTTGTGATAAACTAACATTTTTGTTTTTTTTATTAGGCGCGAAAACAAATAACGCGGATGGTCTTCCGACCCGTGGACATGCCACATTTAATTGGCCATGGGAAAAACATGGATGTTTTGAGATTAAGACCACAAACTTTCAACGATTGGCCTTGTGACTTATTTACAGTCATGACGGATCGGAAATTGAAACCGTTTAAACTCAAATGGCATGTCGGGCGGGATCATCGGGATCCTCGGAATGAGAATTTCCTCACCTTTGAGTATTGTGGTGTAAATCAAATTGTTCATCAATTTACTTACCTCCAAACTTGTTCCGTTGCACAGTTTTGGTTGGTATAAGTTTCGAAGCATGATTACTACAAGAACCAATATTTAGTTGTAAATTGTGCCAGGTACATCCAAGGAGTTTAAACATTCAATTGGATAGTTGGTGGCATCATTTTTCATTTGTTACACAGTCAACAGATTTGAAAGAATGCAGTGTACCAATGATCTCATTCTGAATTATGTAGTTTAAGTCATCTACATCATTATTTTTAGCTGCCAAAATTGCTCGCTCACTCAACCATTCATTATTTTTTGAGGTTAGTAATGATGTTTGGGAATACTTTGTTGATGAGTTCGTCTTTCGTTGAAACAAAGTTACAGATATTCCGAGGAAATGAAATCAATCCGCTCGATTCGTCGACAGGTACTCGACCATTACCGATAGTCAACAATTACTCAGAGAAATCTTCAGCAGATGTATCGTTCAGCAATGCAACTCTCATGTTTGTTTGTCAGCTGAAGTTTCCTAACATACCGCCTTAGATTCGATGATTTGAGGCAAGCGTTTATTTTGTCGGCAGCAGTCGATCTGGGAAATTACTGGCAATGTTTGGCGGAAATCGCCAGACAGTAAAATAGTTGCGCCTCCAAAACATTTTGAGTCATTACGTAGATCTTGCCAATGTTAGGTTAACTGCTTCCAATGCACGTTTATGCGCTATTGTGCATTCGTCCCAGATGATGATCTTCGATTCTGACAAAACTTTCGCCATAGCGGAGCGCTTTGTAATGTTGCACGTTGGTTCTTCAATATATTGAAGATTTAACGGCAATTTTAAAATGCAGAATGTGCCGTACGACATCCTTCTAGCAATGTGGCTGCTATTCCAGAAGAAGCAACTGAAACTGCAATGTTGGATCTTGCACGAAACAGTGGCTAAAACTACTGACATGAAGGAATGTCTTACCAGTTCCACCATGTAAATATAAACCACCGTTTCCATCATCAATTGCCTTCAGTGTATCATAAACTTCCTTTTGTTGGGGTTCATCAGGGGCACATTTGTTTTGAACTACTAAATCTAATTCCTGGTGGATCATATTCACGTTCCCATTCCAATTCTCGATTAAATGCGTCATTCATTTTACGATTTGGCGCTGGCATTCCTAACCTGACTAATAAACTACCACACATGAGATAACTCATGTCTTCGATCAATAGTAAGGCCCGATTATGTATCTCCTCATTCATTTTAAGATCGGAATTTATTGAACTGACACGAATTTGATGTAAAATATCCTCTGCATATTATCCTTGTATTTATGCCACAGGTTAGATGGGTTTGATGGAAAGCATGTCGAAATGATGATAGCAAATAATGTACGTATCTGACTTGGAGATGCAGAGATAACTGCTTTGAATTGTAAAAAATTAAAATTTGATTTGTATTATCTGGATAGTAAAGTCTATGCTTAACAGTGATTGCAGAAACAGTTGAAACAAAATTTGCTGTTTCTCTTAAGCTTACTCTGTGATTTAAAACTATAAATGTAAAGAAATTTAAAATTGTAATTAAATGATATAAACATATATTTCTTTTGTTGCATTATATATGTTTTACAAAGAACAGCTAATTCAATTTGAACAGGCCCTTTCACTTAATAACATTATGTTTGCTGTAATGCATTTCTTACGGGTATTTCCGTAACTTTTAGAGACCAGTGGGGCGGAATCCTGAATCGGGAACGGGATAAAAAGTATCCTATGTGTTTTCTCCACAGTTCTTAGCTACCTCCCTTACAAATTTTTCCGCCAAACCGGATCAGCCGTTCTTGACTTATAAATAGTGTAACTAACACGACTTTCTTTTATATATATAGATAATATATTGATGACAGGTAAAAATAAATAAACTAGTAGTTACCTGTGGCTTCGCACCCACTTTCCTGTTGAAAAATAGGACATTATATCCACATATTATTTTTCTACGTCATTATAAAAACTCTTGAGATAATTTATAGTTACTCAAAGTTATTCAAATCTCCTGATCCATTTTAGATTTAAGTTTAACGAACAGTGTTTTGAGACCCTGAAGTCCTAGAGTGAAAAAGTTGATGTAAGATTCGAATTTCCCTCCAACATTCCATGATAATATATTGAATTGCTCCGACGATTTTAGTAATAATTGAACTATTTTAGGCCAGTGTGGAGGAATTCTTAATCCGAAGACAATAGCAATTAATGATATAGGCCTAATGCATGGCGGTGTTCTGTGAGGTTTAGAAATGGAAGTAAGCTTATCTTAGATATATATATGTAAGTGTTCATGGTTAACAGCTTCAAAAGATAAGCAAAATTCCTAATGGCTCTTAATTTAGGTTTTGCGTGTAGCTGAGTTCTTCTGATTTCTAAAGAATTACATTTTCTACGCCTTGGTTGAGTTTGCCATGCTGCCACGATAAAGAAAGTGTGTTAAAAATTGTATATTTATAGCCAGTGTAGTTTATTTCGGTCTAAGGTACTTCTTGTACTAGAGTTTGTTTTGTTGGTAAGGAAATATACAGATAGTCTATAAAGATCCAAAAAGCCTACTTACCAAAAACATCTAAGTTGGGTTTCCTGCCTTAGACTACTAATCAAGCGCTGCATACTTAATATTTACTAAGAATTCCAGTTCAAAGTATATTTTACTCAAACTTCCAATTTTATTATCTGGTTAGCCTCTATGCTCCAACAATGATTACATTAAACATTGAAATAAGAAGTGATTATTTTTTGCTTACTCTATGCTTTCAAGACTATAAATATCAATACATTTAAAATGGTACTTAAATTAATTAAACATATGATTGTGTTTTAATATTAGGCTATATTGTTTACATACACAAGTTTATTACTTTTTAAAAGGTTGTTTAAATAAATAAATAGTCCTCCTCCGAAGACTAATGGTTATAGTCACGGCTCTCTAACTGAGAAATCACGGGTTCAAATCCCGGGGAGGTCCAATACTTAACAATAGAAACCAGTGAGCCGGCATAGCTAAGACACTGAGGCTTAATTAAGAAAAAAATTGTCTTTGCTTGCAATGAATTTTTTACGGAATTATCATAACTTTATCACTAGCCCTGATGTCGTAGAGAAAAGTCATTTTTTTCTTGAGCCTCTAGAGCGCAATATGAAGGTATGTATCCATGCCTCTATTTTTTATGGTTTTTTCTAGGCATTAATAAGTGATTCAGGAAACTTCCTTTATATAAATAAGTCCATATAAACTAATTTGGTTACGAAGAATCAAATTCCGTCTGTTTAAATTCACTTTCTACCCAGATATATCAGAAATTCTTAAAATTCAAGATATTTCTAGTACCGTTGTAGACTTGG
Source organism: Homalodisca vitripennis (assembly GCF_021130785.1). Lineage (NCBI taxonomy): Eukaryota > Metazoa > Arthropoda > Insecta > Hemiptera > Cicadellidae > Homalodisca > Homalodisca vitripennis. The sequence continues at coordinate 150,488,981 of NC_060210.1, forward strand.
CCTTGTGCACCGATCAAGAAAATATATACCAACGAAAACCAACTTCGATCATAAAGCGTCTTCTTTCGACTCTTTTAATTTACTTTCGATCTAACCAGATTTCCATTTCATTAAATGGTTTATTGATCATTTGTGCAATCTAAATTCAAAATATGATCAAGCACTTTGCAATAATTTAATATTTAATGAAATTTAATTGTGAACAAATGTTTCTGCCTCTTTGATAAACTTCAGCTGAAAGAGTTAACAGCTGTTAAGTATCAGTTCACTTTATATTACGTGTCGTAGCACAATCTGCTGGACCTAATGTAAAATATTCTAAAATCAACTAAAATTTAAAAAACAAAAAATGAACTAGATAAATAATTTAAATTCAACCGAATTGTATATCTAAACCATTCTCTAATTAACCTGAAGACAAAACATTCATGAAAATCGGTCCACCATTTAGGAGTTCAGTGACATAAACACGTACGTACATATATATATATATATATATATATATATATATATATATATATATATATATATATATATATTAAGCTAACTTTATCGGCATACAGAAGAGATTTCAGAACACATTGTAATCCACAGGACATTTTTGTTTTGACCAGACAACTTTTATGAGGGCCGTGGGACCGTCAGCTGCAACAAAAAAGCACCGCAAAAACAGCACTTGTCTGCCAACCAGTCCAGCTTTGGGGTCGTTTTGAGCTCCTGGTGAATTCCGAAATTAGTTGAACCTGAATTATGGGGTTCTGTTAATAGACCTATGATGAGACAACACATTTTCATTTTTGAGGATTAAATCCTCCTCTAGTGGTTATGGAGTGACAATGCTAAGGGTTTAATAGTATTAAAGCCACAAAATATAATTTTTCAAACCTGTCTTGTTTGGGAAATGATTTTTGAAAGCAATTGCTTACGTTCACTGAACAAATCGTTTTTAGATTAAATTCTCTCTCAAAACATCTTGGTTCGTTTTAAAATGTAAGTTAAACTAACTTTACTTTTTTGTTTTTAAAATAACCAGCAATCTATGACAAAAATATCAACCAAACTCCTTGCCGTATGATGAACAATCTTAGGATAGACAATCTAGTAGTTGCAGTTAGAGTAGTAATTAGTCAACATCACAAATGACAGTTTGGATGCCCCAGAGTTGGCTGATCTTTTTTGCCCTTTGAGAAGTTACTTCAAGTTGAACTTAAGTTCGGTGTGATTTCTGTCCATACAGAAATTATTGTGCTTATGATAATTATTATTATGCTAGAGGATCTCGTGTGGTAATAATAGTCACTGGATGAGGAAACTTGTTTTCTCCATAAGGAGATCATTGGCACAGTTATGTAAGGAGTGAGTGCCACTAAACCATATCCGACGTCAAAAACGGTCGTTGAAATAATCTGTATGAAATTATAGAGCTCCTCCATCTCGTAACTGATCCTCCTTACATGTCGCCTTCGCACTCTCTAAACTGGAGAGCAAATACCAAAGTATTTCAGGAAGTGTACTCCTCGTAGTCTTTTTCTGTTAATTTTAAAGTGGGTTCTTTATACTGTAATGGCGACTACACTAAACATTTGTTATACCCAAACCCGTCTGAAATGTTTTTGATCTTCACCGTCATGAACCTTTTCTCTCTGGTTTGGGAAGCCGCAGATTAGAATATCCTTAACTATATTGTACAATAACAATTACATTCGGACCGGTTAAATTATCCAAGGAGCTCTATGCACACTTTGGACAAATATAAAAAATAAATAAAATTATTCTCATTTCTAGTTGTTCTTTTAAAGAGTATAGATAAATATCAAGATCTTTCATCGACCTACGAAATGAGCTGTTATAGCAAATCATAGTCGATTCATTATAAACAGTAATACATTACGGTGATAGATTTGTAAAAAAATACAAAAAGTGCAGGAAATATAAGTAGAAAAATAAGGACCGTTAAGTAGTTGTAAATGGCACTGCTCTTTGTAATATGGAGAAATAAATAAGCAGTATGTGAATCCTTGTTTCCTGCATCTACTTTAATAAAAAATTGAGCGTTCGGCATGTTACTGATTGACGCACAGACATAAACTATTGGGCAATCTAAAAGTGCTGCAGACTTGTAATTCATTACTCAGACATAACCAAAAATACAAAAATGTATTGTTTTTGGTTTCAAAAAATCTAATTATTCGCTAAGAAATCAATTGTAATTAAAGAAATCTGTCATTTATTTTACATTCTTGGTAAGTTTAATGGCGAGTGAACAACAAATTAAAGATGAGCTGAAAGACAATATCCGAGCACCTCTCGCCTAGAGTTGTCTGTCACCAGTAACGGAAGCATGAGGCAAGTCTGTCTGCACTGTCAGGGGTTACGAAACAGCCCAGAGTTGGCCACACTAAACAGCTTACCCAGCAAATGTGCGTTTTGTGGCACACCACAACCTTGAACTACTTTTTACCCGGTTACCTCAAACAGGTCTAGGCAAATTATTTTAGTTAGCTAATTACTATATACCTCAGCACATTAGTGAAGTATATTACAATTTTTTAAACAGTTTTACTTTAAGATTTTCTTTTTTTTTCAGACACTTTCATAAATTTCTCACTTACTCGCCTTATTTATTCAAGCACTTATATCTTAAAACTAAATTTTGAATCTCTTCTTCCAAGACATTTGCCGCCTGTTCTGATAGTCGTTCACACTTCTTTGTCGTCGTTAAAGTTTTCCTTTTTTTCCCGGACACTTTCATAAATTTCCCACTTACTCGCCTTATTTATTCAAGCACTTATATCTTAAAACTAAATTTTGAATCTCTTCTTCCAAGACATTTGCCGCCTGTTCTGATAGTCGTTCACACTTCTTTGTCGTCGTTAACAGTTTTTTTCCCGCCAAGTAATGTTTCAAAACATTTTCCATTTGAAAGAATTAACAATTTCCCAAGTCTAGCCAGCTAGATGAGTATTCGACCGGTTTGGCTTAATCTTTTAAGATTTACTATATATTTGTCTTAAAACTGTCCATTACCGCAGACTGTTTTATTGAAAAAATGTATTTGATTCATAAAGTCTTGCATGTGTACAATCATTCCTGTACATCCATTAAAAATATCACGTGCAAGTGATTCAAAAAATTGTGTTTAGTAATAGTCCCAAAATTACAAATGATCAGATCTGCCTGTAAATTAGGCCCACCGCTACACAAAAAAGTAAAGTAAAGTAAATATGTCTTATTTTACCAAGCGAAGTTAGGGCTAAGAAGCCCTCTCTTACACTTAACCTGGGGACCAACGGGCTTAAAGGTGACTTCCGAACCATCACCAATGGCCAGGCAGGCGGGCTGCCTGCAAGGACAGGATCGCGCAGCGGTCACCCATCCAAGCAGCAGCCACGCTCGACGTTGCTTGATATGGTTATCTTGCGATAACCGTTGTACCCTCTACACTGCACCATTGGCACAATCACTATAATAGAGAATGCCATGTGATACTGAAATACGCACTTAAAAGACTCAAGTTACGTCAACTGTATGTCGTTTTATATAAATCCATTAACATTTTCTAACAGTACAACTATTAACACAATCGATAGTAATGTGTATCAAACGTATACAGCGAAGAATTTTCGTAAAGCACTACTTTGTTCTACTAGACTACAGAATTTTAAGAGTTACAACAGCACACAATGAATAGGCCACTATAGTACGCTTTATCATGTGTCAAAACTCGACGTTGAGAGACTTTTTATCCTTTACAACCCCCAAGAAAATGGTTATACCAAACAAGTATAATGTAGTAGAATAGGAAAGCGTAATCAAGTCATAGTTAAACATCTCAATTACACAGTAACACTGACGATCTAAACACTAATTATGTACTCGGATAATAAATGGTGTTTTGTTATATTTACGAGTAATTAATTTTTGAGTGTGGAAATACAAAAAAATAGGTACAAACAAGGTTTAGAAATTTAAATGTGCCGTCCGCTTGGACAGTACTGTATAAATACACAAATCCCACGAATATTTAGAAAGTAAACTGGAAAATGTTCATAAACCTTGGAAATAATATATAGAAACTTCAAAATTCAATGTTAAAAATAGTTCTACATCATTCCAAATTCCAGTTGGATTCAGAAAAAAGTTAATTATCACGTAAATATTATGTCAGGAATTAATAATTTTCGTTATTAATAGCACAACTCTACAAGTGAAATATTGGGGTTATGAGTCGAAGCAGTGTATAACAGTTAATGCCATTTTCGTAGTGAAAAACAATTCTATTTATTTTAAAACTTAAAATGATAAAAATGGCAACGTTTTGTTCATCATCCGTTAAAACATACATTATAAAAAGTTATATTACACTTTTTCAAAGAATTTAAGGAGGAAAATAACTTCTAAAAGATCGTTCTTCTGCAATAAATATTTACAAAGGACGGACCGTAAAAGAAAAGCTAGGAAACTTGACCTTCAAGAGAGAGTGGAGGGGAGAAAAAGAGAGGTGGGGAAGGGAATCTTTATCAGACAATAATCTTTGATAGTAATGATCGATGGGGAAAACATCGGATTTATAACTATTGTCTCCTCCATTGGCTGTTTTATAAGTTTCAAAATTGGCTCGAATACTAATCTCTCTGTTTAAATGTTTGGATATTTTAATGAAAATCATCTAACTTGTTTAGATTTTAGAGTAATACAGTATACATATACTGTAATGCGAACACCATACCATCAGAGTAAAATATCCACAAGAACCAATATTTCACACAGATCGAATGATTCACACAATATGGACAGAGGAATGCAGAGGCGTGCAATATGTTGCTGACACTACCCTTCTCAGAAGTCATGGATGACCTCCTTCCGACTGGTCGCCGCGACCACTAGAGATCTCCCCTCCTGAGTTAGTGAGAGGCCAAGGGTTCAATACTTTCCACGTATTTTTCAATTTTAAGTTCACTAAAACAGTCCATGAACGTTATCAGCCGAAGTAAACAGATATTATACAAAATTGTAGAAGAAAATATTTGCTTAATCAAACTTATTTAAACCTTTCTGGAATTGTTAGTCGAATTTCTGGAATTCTAAACATTGTGTACATTAAATACACAAAACATGAATATTCATAATTATCCATGTAAGCTACTTCATAGGCAACTTCATACTAGTTTAACGCAGTATGACATGAGCATCATAGTCTACTCTTTTAAAACGGGAAGCGTTCTGATGATTTATATAATTATTTACCAAACTTCGAAACTACCTCAGTAATAATATGCTTAAAGACTACTGGGTTGGAATCAAGAGGCCAAAAACGAAACAAGAGAGTGCGTATGAAGTAACAAGATTGTCAATGCTACATTCAATTGAATGTGATTGAGTAGTTAGTTCCTAGGATTCCGGCAGTTGCTATTGAAACATTCCAGAACGAAGGGAAGCCATAAAGTTGAGAAAAATCGATTTATAGTGCATATATCAGAGACAGTATAGTTGTATTTGAGTTTAGGGGAGAAAGGAGTATGTCTTTACTCTATTCTTTTTATGAATATTATGCACAGAATTTTTAATTGTAAATAATTGTATGGATACATTGGTAATACATAATGTTCAGAAACTATCGACCAACAATCCGAAAAATGCCTCTACCATTTTGCATCTCTCTTTATTTAGCCTAATAATGCGCATACAGATAAATTAAAATCGACTAGTTCAGTGAACTGATTAGATACGTTCAAATTCCCTAATCTAATATCACTGATAAGCCTCTTCAGTAATATCTCTAGAGTTCTTTTAGTTAAAATTACGATTCTTAAAAACTAAAAATGGCAAGCAGACATTGGACAAAAGGCTGTATAATTAACGTGTAATTAGATTACTAGATATTTTTTATGAAATTCGTATTTCTATTTTATGAAATTAATTAATTTCTCTATTATATTAAGAACTTCATAGGTCTCTCTATCTTGAATCAATATACGGGTACTGACCAAGTAGTGTACGAATCTAAACTATGTAAGGTAGGGGTAATCAACACCACGTGTCACGTAACAGGCTTTACTGAGGTTGCGTGTAAAATTTCTAAGTTTTTAGCTCAATTTATCCTCGAGATGTTCTGAGGGTAAAGATATACAGGCGGAAAAAAGGCATACAGAAATGAAATGTTCAAAGCAGTGTTTAAATAATAAAATTATAGCCTACACACCTAGTCACCAAAAGATTATGTTGTGTGTGTTAGGGTAGTTTGGCTATATATGTTAATGTGGTATATGATAAAATCTCATACGATTGTATCAAATTTGTTTAAAACTTATATAGTTTATCGTTGCCACCATGGTACCCATAAGATCAATATAATATTCGCTAATGCTCAGAACATTCCATAGAGTGACATGGACTCGAATCTCAAATCAAAAGTCTATAGCTAGGTTTGTTCTCGAGATGTCGTGCGGATAGAAAGATAGAAATAAGAAAAATCCTCCAGCCCCTCGAATGATAGGTTTGCTAACGCTAAACCATAAAGTGCGGATTTGTACCGCTGAACTGATCGGATCTATTTCAGGGAGTTGCGGCCTAATATCAGGGTTGGATGGAAGGAAATAATGCACATTTATCTCTTCTAAGTTACGAGTATATTGAATTATCCCAGAAGATTGGGTGCTCCTCATGTGTACATCGCTGTTATGTATAGATCCCATGAACTTCTTTCGACAAAGAAGAAATCCTGAAATCAGAGAGTAGAATATTTTATATTTTGCCATTACGATGTTGAAGGAATTATTTTTATAATTAATAGCGTTGATGTATTCTTTGCTGGAATATATGTACTTAGTTTAAGTGTATCCCATACATACAGACTACTGGAAGATCGTGCGTGGTTACCAGTAGCTATGGATTCGTCTGCTCCCAGTTTAGTTCCTATTATTAGTGGTGTAATAGGAAACCCACAATTAGTTTTCCAAGCGATTTCAAGATACGTTGTATCTATTAGAATATAAAATAATCTTTAAATTAATTTGAAACATTTTAAATAATTGAAGATAAAAGGCTGGAGTGGGTAACAAACGAGAGAACATTAACAACTTTGAGCTTTCCACGTCATTTGGTTTATGAGCTCATACAGTGGTTGTTTACGTTGTTCTTTTGAACAGTTCATACCTCTGCCTCGGAGAACCCTACGCAGCCGAGGCTCATTCTGCATTATAAACGAACAATTTGTGATTTACACGATGGAACTTTGGTGTTTATAGCATCAATGCTGTGATTCGAGTCAAAAAGAAAATTACAAAATCATTTGCAGATCATATCGGGGTTATGATTGAACTTCATCTGTTGTCCAGTCAGCATCGGATACTCATCGTGTCGCAACCGTTCTGTAGCATAAACGTACACAAGTTCTCTTCCGATGCAATACGGCCGGTAGGAACTATGCCTAAATTCCGGCTCTTCCTTAAAGTACGTATTCTTAATGGAAGGCAGTTGATTGGCACTCATGCAATTAAGGTATAAGGCTTGGACGGTCTCTTAGTTAATTTAATACGTTCGTTATACTAAGTGTTCCAGCTCACCATCTATTCCGTAGGTACTTTTTGCACAGCTAGGTGTTCTCCATGTCATGAGTAAAAGCATTTCGAGCCAAATAATCCTCGACCCACTTGGAAAGGGACATCGCTATAACGACTGTTGAGCATGTAATAGGGAATGGTAACACATTCTTGAAACCAACTTGCCATCGTATCCGTGCCAAAATGTTTGACATTGCATATTGCAGTTGTATAAATACTGTCAAACGGCTTAGAACATCAGAGAAGGCAACGTGAAATTAAAGCATTTAGACCTCATCTCGTAAAACATAACAGCTACAACTGTGTCTTTTCATCACAACCACCGTCAATGCAGTACTGGCGTAAATAGACTAGATCCGCTCTTGACGTTTTATGTGACCTCTACAAAATAGTTTATGCGATATTTAAAAGAAGTAGAATAATAAGACATTATAGAACAATTAAGGATAAGTAAAGAAAACTTACAAAAACGGCTACCTTGCCTAATATTTTAAAGCTGGATGGGGATGCCTTTCAATTTAACGTGTTGGTACATCTTTTTCAGAAACCTTTCAACCTTCAGGGTTAAAATCTGTGCACAGTCAATCTGTTTGTTTAAAGAGTAAACTGAATCGTATTTTATCCTTATGGTTAAAACTATGACAAAATTAATTTTTAAACCTCTATATCTTTGTAGTTATTTTTTATAATTGTATTTATCTACTATATTGGTATAATCCTAGACCCACATCATTATTGAAAGAATCATTTACATTCTGGGATTTTCAATGTAAACACTTACGCATTGAGGTAGTGAAGTTTTGTGTTTGAAAGCTTCAAGATTTCCTTCAGGTTCAGCAATTTTATACTTATACCATGTATTTGGTAGATCGGGACAAAGTAGATGTAGGGTTGATCGTCCGTAGAACCGTGATATCAACATGTGGCCCAAACAACTTTTCTCAAACCTTACGAATCATATGTATTTTACCTAATGAGCTTTTCATAGTATTCTTTCTTGTAGCTGATCTATTTTTTAATCTATATCTTCTTTTTCCATGCAATGCTTTGCCTATGTCTCCCCTATGGTTTCTTAGTAGTTGACCATCCTTTTTTTTAATGTGTCCGACGTAATAAAGTTTTTTTTATTTCCATACAGTTTTTTTTTAGTACACACTATCAAAATGACATAGAATTTCCATCTCCTAAGAAGGTTATATAGTGCAATCCTCTTCTTTATTCATAACGGCCAAATATATTCACAGATGCCACGTTTTCCATCCGAAATTTTGAAAGGACATCAGCTTTAAACGGTAAGATATGTCGAGAACATGAACGAATGATCTTTAAAAACTCTCCAGTCATCGCAGTATTTTAATAGGTAAATCAATTCGAATGCTTGACGTATAGGATAAGAAGCAAGAAGAGAATAAATATGACAATAATAGTTTTATAAAATATTATCACTCATTTGTAGGAAGAACAAATTACACGTCCTGTATCAAGGGCTCTGTTCTGCGTATTGCACTAACTCTAAGGAGTACAGGCAGTTGCCGCTAGAGCGTAGTAGTGGATTATGCACCTTCCATTGAACAATGAACATGGTAAATATAAATGTAAGAAAAGTTTTCTAAGCGCCTGCACATTATAACCTGCAATTACGAGATAGATACGTATTTATTTACAATAGTGAAACACTATTTGAAGGCGCTAAGTTATGATGTATAATTGGGTCTAAACTAAATTTTTGGTTGAACTTAAAGGTTGAGTGGTAGACCACTTTGTAATGAAATACATTATGCATGTACAATACATTTTTGACATATTTTCTTGATCGTGACATCAAGGTAAAATCTACATCGGGGTTGGAAATATAATTTACTTCAACCAGAAATGCTCATACGCGGGCAAAACTTACGAAAAGCGTGCGAAGCGCGCGGGAAACAGCTAGTAGTTTTATAAAATATTATCACCATTTGTAGGAAGAACAAATACACGTACTGTATCAAGGGCTCTGTTCTGAGGATTGCACCAACTCTAAAGAGTACAGATTTTCGTTGCCGCTAGAGTGTAGTAGTGGATTATGCACCTTCCATTGTTTTCATGGAAAAATACTTCTGAAATGTATAAAATGTATTAATTTTTAGCCATTGACACGTTGGGGTTTTTTTTGAAAAAATTCAAACTTTAGATTATGTTATTGTAAAAGTATGCAACAATAATTATTCAGACTCGTATTCTTTTAGTTATGAAAACGTATTGTTTTATTTAGTTACTGTAATATGCAATATGCATATGTTAAGCTTATAACAGGAGGATGGTAATAATATTTTATTCATGAATAATACTTAGATCTCTTTTACCGAACGCAGATGTACAGTCTTAATGGGCAAGAACGTAGCCAGGATAAATGTTTGGGGGAGAGGGGTCCAGACAACTATTACTTTCTCGAAGTGTACAGAAAGTAACGCCCCATTTTGTTCCTTAAAAAGTTCTTGATTGAGAACGATCTTTCAGCAGTACTTCTCAATAATACTGAACTATTTAAATAATAATAATAGTTTACTAAGAAAATAATTTTAAAAAATTGAAAGTTTGGGGGGCGGGGTCCGGATCCCTTAGACACCCTAACTGGCTACACCCTTGTTAATGAGGTAATCTTATTATTTTTGAATTCTGTGCATAATAGACCATATGTTTATTTAAGAATAAATCAGTTTTATTTTATTGATAGTGGAAGTTATGATGCTGATACTTAATCGGTTCACTATTGGTCAGTTACAGTGTTAAGTTACAGGTCATCAAGGCATAGCGTTCACAATGTAAATAAAGGCTACAGCTACATGGTAATTCAGCTACATGGAGATCGGACTTTGAGGATGATTTGACACCAAAGCGTTTTGAAATTGGACTTTTTGTGTCTTCTGATGTTTGCACTAATCACTAGAATAACTCAGATCATTGTAAAAGTGTACAGGATACCTTTCTCTGATGAAGTAATTCGAATTGGGTAATGTAATCTCCGTATTGCAATCAGCATTATCAAAATTAAATTCTTGCAGTTTAGATTCTACTCAGTTTAGATGTTATTGAACTTGCTATTCTCTATCAAATCAAAGATCCTTTCTAAACAATAGCGTAAATGCCAGAAGTTGTTGTTTATTTTTGGTGCAACATCTATTGTGATATTAAACAAGTCATAATATAATTATAAAGGTATAATAGTGAAAAACCAAAAATTAGTTATAAGTATAATCTTCAAATACAAAATTAATTTGTTTAAAATTACAAACGTTTGAAATTCAAAAGGTAATTGGTAAATGGCATTGAAAGTTCAATAAAACTGCAATATATACTAGCTTTTGTCACTACTGCGCTCTATCGCGGTTTGAAAGTACTTCTATAGATTTATGCTTAAGGCAGTACAACACTCAGCTGTTCAGTTTTGTAATTCAATAAAGTGGTATGCGTAAAAAGTGATTGATATGAATAATATGATAAATGTACTATATTTGACTCAAAAGTACGTTTAAGTTGTGGGATTAGTTACCATAATTCTTGTTAGAAATTATTCCCATTTCCTAAAGAAGGCTTGTGAGTGCAGATGAATTACTTGGTTTTAATGAATAATAATATTTTGATAAAAATAATTGTTCTATTGGCATATAGACAACTTCATACTAGCTTATGGAAGACTCCTATATCAATATTAGCAATATTAAGTTATTCACAAATATAAATAATAAAGTTCATATAAAGTCAAATATAAAGTTATACATCTCTGCCATTTATTAACGTTCGTGCGTATTAGGACTCGAAGGAAAAGAAGTAGGCAAATGCAAAAGTACAGAGTTATTTTTCATCATTATAAAAAGTAAGTTTTCGGTACAAGATCTATGTTTACGAGTCAAGTCATTCCTACGAGTCCTGAAGGTTGCATTGAGCACACAGCAAATTAGCTGTTGGTCTAAAATTGCCGGCTCAAAATTTAAATTATTCAAGTTCTTAGTTAAATGTACACGCTAAAGATCGGGAAGAACGGGGTTAGTATTTACAGACTTTACTGAATGTTAAAGCAATAAATTTATTAGTCACCAACTATTTTAACGATTGCACTTTAGCTCGAACTAATATTTGTTTAGGCTTCACAAAAAAGTGTTTAATTTCTCAAAACTTAATTCTTGTAGGTTGAACACAACTTTTGTATCAGCCGTGTGCTTACCTGTCTGAGACAGCCGGGCACCCAGTCCAGGCGGAAGCCGGAAGGTATAGTTGCTGACGGGGTTGTGTATGTTTGTATGTCAGTATGTGCAGAGGTCTGTCAACAACTCAGCCTTGACTACAGAATGGTGCCACCAACCACTCCGAGTTACCTGTCACTACAGACATGTTGCTACTGTTAGGTAAGTTTAACTATTGTGGTCCTTAACAGCTTAATAATGTAACTTATAGAATAATGTGTGCATTTAAGGAACACCACGCAGTTAATGCAAAATTTCCCAGGAAATAGTCCTTAAGTGCTCATAATTTTGAAATTAATTCGGCTTCGTCGTAAATCCTAGTTTTCCTTGTTCCTTCAGTTAAGACGAGTTAAGAACCATATGACTGCTGTAACCCTTAATCAATTAATTATGAGCTAGTAAAACTAATTTAATGTAATGACTGTTGATGAAATAGATTTATAAAACTAGCTTGTGGATCCACGTTGTGTATAACAGAATTTATTAGTAATAGTGTTAATTGTGGTGTTTAACATAACGAATGGTTCATAGCTGTGAAGTCAAATGATCGCTTATACATGAAGAATAGGAAATGTACCCGGAAATGAGATACTTATTCATTTTTCTTCTAATATCGGAAGGATAAATGTTTTAATTGAAAATTAACACTCTATTGGTGATTCGAGATTCTATGTGTGACTTTACTCTATCTGTAACTCTTCATGTTCTCACACGTACGTACACATGACGAATTGCATTTGGCCTATAGGCTATACAAGTCTAATATGTAAAATTTGTATAAATTACTTTTGTTCAGGCTAGACAAATAATTAATTAAATACATTCTAAAGCCAACTGGTATTGTTAGAATCAAATACAAAGCTGACTCTATATAACTCTAGAGAAAGCAATTATTGTATTGTTACTGATATTAATTTGTTTGTGTTGACCAATCGTGTAATAAAGGCTCTGTGTTAGTGTTTAGTTGCTTAGTTTGTGTTATCCACACAATGGATGATCAGTAAGAAGAAGGAATATTTAGAAATACCAGTAACTAAGCGCCTAACATTGTTACAGCGGTGTGGGTGACAGTGACAGTGACGGCGGTGGTGGCTAACCTCCCCACACCCTCGGACCTTCACGAGATGGAGTTGTCCACATTCTACGCGGACTGCTCCGTGTACGAAGACCCTGCACTGTTCGGAGGCCCAGTGTGCTGCAGCGACGGTCAGACCTACGCCAACTGTGTGCACATGGCGTGTCTCAACCACTGGCGGGCACCAGAACATAGTAAGTGCACTTATCACTACACAGGGATATCTCTTATGCCTAAGAGATAACTCATCCTATGCTATGAATTGAGGTATGAAAAATGTGAGCTCTTGGAATGAGAGGCTCAAGTAGCTCAGGTAGTAATTATTTGAACGAAAAAGATCAAAGTTATGTGGTGCAGCTCTAGCGTCGGACCTCAGAATTAACTGAAATAATCCACCGGACCTCAAATCACCTCGTCCATATAAACGATTTATCTCTTGTGTAAATAATTCCATCAAAGCTTATACTTGATTGTAAGATTTACTTTGTCTTATAACTATAATATTATAACTAGGAATGAAAATTTCTCGACATATTTATAAGATTTGTCAATTTATAAAATTTTGATTACATAAACTACGTAAATGTCTACATAATCGCAATAAGCAACAGAGATTTGTTGTCAAAGTAACGGATTGAAGGATACCCAGCAGGGATCACTTCTGGCTGGTTTATACCTTCCAGTTGAACCTACCACTGGGCACTGCAAAAACCGATGTGTCACTTAAATCTGGGAATCCCTATGGATGTCCAAGAGCGGCATATCACTAACAGCAAATGACGAGATTCTAGGGTGCAAGGGCAATTCGTTAGGTCTAGTCTACTGCGGGAGATGACTGTTGGAGTTTGGTGGGGTTCGTTCCCTAACTATCAGAGGTTCTTGCTAGCCTCAACAAGAGTGTGCCACCCCTTGCCTGCTTTGACTGGAGAGACTGGTTCAGAGTAGGCCTCCCCTTCTTCCGGGGGGACATGACTTTGAAATTAGTGCCCTAATTCTTCCTCATGGATCTCGATAGGAGGTGGCAAGAAAAGAAAAAAACGGATTGAAGGGACCATCAGAGCTGCAGGGACTACACAGATCTCGTACATAGCAGAACATTTCGTTGGATGAGATTGATAAAATGATTCTTCCTAACACTATTTTCCCCTCTCTCATTTTCCTAAATCAGTGAAGTAACAATATTTTAGCGAGTGGCAAGTCTGTAGAAATAAATATTATATTCAGTAACTCTCAATAAAGATCCGTTACTCTTCGGTAACTGTAATGAGTAATTATCATTGATGTCAATCGTATTTTTGTCGTTATTTGGAATTTTTTCCGATGAGTTGTGCAGTTGATTATAAGCGAGCACAGTACTTACCGGGTAATCTGAAATAAATTTATACTTTCTCCTCCAAAATAATTTATTTAGGAACTTATAATTGTAAATATTAATATTTGTATAATATTATATATATTATATATATATATATATATATATACAGTATTTTCAGGGAGAAGGTTAATATGCACGGCGCTGCAAAAGATAAAAGTTTTGAAAGCGCCTGCACATTATAAACTGATATTACGAGACAGTTGCGTAAATTAAATATCCAAACAATATTTGAAGGCGTTAAGTTAAGATGTATATTTGTCTTTAAAATAAATTTCTGGTTGAACTAAAAGCTTGAGTGTTAAACAAATTTTTTTAATAAAGTACGTGTACGTGTACAATGGCTTTAAAAATGCACTTTTGATAGATTTTATTGATCGTGGAAACAGGACAAACTCTGCATCGCCATTGGAAATATAATTCACTTGATCAGAAATGCTCTATACGGGCAAAGCTTACGAAAAGCGCGCGAAGCCGCGGGAAACAACTAGTCTGAAATAAATTTATACTCTCTCCTACAAAATAATTTATTAGGAACTTATAATTTTTAATACGAATAGTTAAAACATTTGAGTGTATTTACAGGGTTCTATTCACTGATCCTTAGAATTTATATTTTCAAAGATAAACGAGTTTTGCAGCAATTCAAAATTTGTTAAAAACGAAACATCATACTAAGGAAAATATAACAGTGTAATAATTTGTAAATAGGCTACCCTATACATTATTTAAAGTTGATTGAAAACAAATATGTTAGTAGTAGGTTGTAGTAATTTACAATAAAATGTGGCACTATATCAATTGAAGATACACTCATAAAATATTGGAATGGGATAAAAGTCTCAAGGAAAGTAACACTATAAGTACCTGAACAGTTGTACCATTGTGAAGAGTCACATAAGAAAAGATGTTCTCTTTAGTTTAATACGAATATATAACATAGAGTGTATTTATATCTAGGAAATCCTGTCACATCGATACTATGAGAGAAAAGGCCGACTTTCCTTCCTTATTACATATAGTACAATGTTTTCTTTACCCCTCAATTCAATACAGGGTTTGCAAACATTATCAACCTGTACCTGGTTACTTTTCAGGTGAATATATACAAGAATCATCATGTAATGTAACTACTTGGATTTCTGTCAATCTTCTTTGTAAATAAAACATTCGTAACTACTCTAAACTGGTTTTATTACAGTGTCCATTTGAGCATACATTACTACTGTTACAATAAAAGACTGACTTATACCTTTCACTTGAACCTACAATGTTTACTACAAAACCGATGTCACAAAACTGGGTAACCCCACGGATGTTCAAGAGCGGGACATCACTAATAGCAAACGTCGAGGTATTGGGGTGCAAGGGTAAATTGATAGGTCTAGTCTACTGCAATGGATGGCTGTTGCTGTTGGTGTTGGTGGGGATCTCTAAATGTTAAATGCAGTTGCTAATCTGGACGTGCCTTATTTGAATGCAGACACTGGTACAGAGTTGACCTACCCTTATTTCAATGTCACATTGGTCCCCCTAATCCCACCCTATCCATCTTGTCACTCTGAAAGCAAGCGCAAAGGTTATTATAGGACTGAGTGCAATGAGAAATTTCTCAACCTTTTGTCCTAAAAAAAAAAAAAAAAAAAAAAAAAAAATACAGTTGTTACATTCATGTCTCTACATAAGTCTTAAGTACAATTTTGTTGTTTTTGGTGTAATAACTATTTGATATTTTTCCTTAATGTGTACATTAAGTTCTTTCATAATTTTTTACAAACATGTATTGAAATAAAAAAGTGGTAACAATCGTACATAAAAGGAAAAATAGACTTATAAATGCTATGTACACTTCAGATCTCTTTATCAATATGTATATTTTAGCGCATTAAACTCTTATTGGGGTACAATATGAACATATTGGTAGTAAGAATATTCAGAACTAATGTTGTTTGCTGTGTGACAGAGGTGAAGTTGATGAGCAAGGGACCATGTGAGGAGACAACGCTCCCTCCAACCTGGTCACCGGTGTACCTGCCAGTCTGCGGCCTGGACAATCTCACGTACGCGAACATCGATGCTCTGGTGCTTCACAACGAGAATTCGGGCTCGGGTATGTAGTCAGCACGCACTGCTCCATTCCTATAAGTGTGTGTTAAGCGATTACATCTCAACTCATTACTCTATATCTGTATACATCTTTAGATAATACGTATGCTATATTTTAACAAGGAATAGAACAAATTAAACCGATTTTTGTGGTTAACATTATATTAGTATAGAAATGGTATAGTAAACATATTGAGTTATATTCTGCAACAGTAGCGAAGAATGGTTTATATATATAGAAAATTATTGCACGTGTCAATCAATTGAAGCACTTTAGTCAATTTAACTAAACTGTTGCTTAGAAATAAATTTAAATATTTGAAAACTTTAAGTAATAAGTATGAAACGCAAATAAATGTTAATGTTAATACTATAATTCGGTGTAGGAGTCTAAAATCCTAAAATTTCCTTCTAGTGGTAGGGTATAAACTGTCTATTAATTCGGATAGTATACTGTATATTCTGAAAATAATTTTTTCCCACAGTTTTTGGCATAATTTTAGTTTCTGTTATAGTTCTAAAAAGAGTGAGATAACATTTTTCAATTACTACGGATCTGACAGGTCGGACTTTTTTAAGATGTTTTATGTTTTTAGAACTATAATAGAAACTACAGATTTGTTTATAATGCCATTTTTGCCATAACTGATTTATTTGCAGGACATATTCATGCCAAGTTTAACAATAGTACAATTTTCGCACCGTTTTTTGTCTGCCCATCTAAGTAAGGTTAAGTAAGTCTCGATAGAAACTTGGTAAATAGGTTATTCTTAGCCCAAACAAGAGCTCTTTTCATTTTGGGATCAAAAGGCCAAAGGGCAGCAAAGTTATACTCAAAGAAAGTCACTAATCTTGGAAAAAACTTACAGTCAGTTCAGTAAAGTTTCTGTCGGGTCTATCGATATCCAATTGTAATTATTATTATATAATAATGTAATTTATTATTTCAACGGATTGATTGATTTTTAGGAGTGTTAATGAGAATAATTACTGTAACTAATAGTTGTAACTTTTTCAGTAATGATTCCGTAGAACATAGCGTAAATTTGTTTACTACTCACATGTTTATGTTCATTACTCTACGATCAAAATGAGAACTGAGCTCTTTCATTCAGGGTAGAATTCCGTAGTTAGTGTTTTGCTTACAGAAGGAAAATCTCATAACAGTTGCTTAAAAATGTAATTGATATTTCATTCAGCCGACGCTGACGTAATTTTCAAGCTGAGCTGATGTGTCTCTATTACTTAATCTGTGTATAGTTCATTTATTGGTAATACATAAAGGGTTTTAGTTTATTGTACATTCTCATCGATTTTTATATATGTAAAACAATTCTACTGATCGAGGTAATTTGGCACATTCCTCTTTTGATATGAACGAGTTTCAGGTATCGAGGTGCAGTACGAGGGCGAGTGTATGAACCCCACCGGCTCCTGTCTGGGTGTGGACGTGGGGTTCTGGAAGGACGCCGTGTGTGCCAGTAACGGGCGAACTTACCCCAGCGTCACAGCCGTCGCGGACATGCGCAGATTTGGCCAGTGTGAGTGTTAATCAACGAGTGCCAATCTCTAGTATCAGTGTGTTTGTGCAATGTCTTATATTATGTTATACCAATTCCAAGTTTACCTATCATAAGCATTATTGGTACTTAATTCTGTTTTCAAATATTTGTTAATTTACACATATATTTTATGACTTAACTATCCAGACTGTAAACGCTGAAAAGGGGTTAATTTAATACACATTTGTTTTAAGACGATTTAATTCTGGCTTAATGAGAATAATATAGCTAACAAAATATCAGCTAATTAAGGAAATGTCGCTATGTCGTGATATTTTCATTTATTAATTAAACTATTCTCCAAACAATGTAAATCAAATTACTAACATATCACCAACTTCAGTTATTAATTTCTCTATGGTTTTATATTTTATTCTGAATATTTTATTTATACCAAAATATTGTGTACAAGTATGAAATTATCTAAGGTTCCAGTGTCACTAATAACGTTATAACTTAAATCATTACCAACTGAGAAAGTGTGGCTAAAGGAACATTGTAATAACGATATTTCTCATGTGCCAGGTCTGGACGTCCTGCATGACGGAGGGTGTACGGTGGAAGAGGTGAGGGAAAGGATGAAAACACGCGCAGAAATATGCGAGTTGGCCCGTAGCTTCTACGAGTACAACCCCGTCTGCGGCAATGATGACATCTCGTACGCCAACCCCTACATCATGCTTTGCTTCAGACCCAGTGAGTAGTTCTGCTGCGGTTGACAGTGTCAAAAAAAGTTTTTGAGGCTGGTAGAATCGATTTTTGGTTATATTTTCACTTAAATTTCCTAAAAGCATTTAAAATAGGTAAGTTTATGCAATTTTGAAATCATATCCAAATAGTAACAGCTGAATATAAAAATAAATTTTTCAAATTAAATTAAATTAAAGAAATGCTAAAAAATTTTGTAATTTGAAATTTTTCTATAAAAACCATTTAACTCCCTCGAGTCATCTTTATATGTACATAATGTAAAACGTTTATATCGTTGTCTTCGACTATTGATATTTGACTTTAATTGCAATAGTTCCCTAAATTATGCTTTAAATGCCTACCATTCCTTTTAGAATTATGCGAAAATTGTTCTGTTTTCTGGTATTATGAATGGTATCTTAAAAGAGCCGTGACAAAAATTTTCTTAAAAAAAAAAAAAAAAAAAAAAAAAAAAAAAATACTTACAATAGATTGCCACCTTAAGGGAATCAGGAATAGCTGGGATAAATTGTTGAGACGTATGATGGGTTTACTTACAATGTGTGTACTTGTACTTGTAGACGTGGAGGAGAAGTACATGGGGGAGTGTGACTGCCCGGAACACAAGGCTTGTCAGGCAGCCGTGGACATTGACTCAGGAGCGATGGAATGTCCCGGCCCTGTGTGCGGCAGTGACGGTCTCACATACACCTCCATCCACCATCTCGACTGTGCCAAGATCAACGACAAACGTGAGTTGCATAATCCAGATCATGCCACATCCATCTTTAGTAATTTCGTAGGAGTAGTTTCACTATTTAGATACAACATTAAATGTAGGAGGTTGTCAATTGAGCCTAACAGTGTTTATGAATACTACTAGGAAAGTAGTAATTAGCTGTTGAACATAAAGTACCATTAGACATTTCCTTAATACTGTTCTTGATTTACCTCGAATGAATCCAAAAGAATTATACGTACAGTTCTACGAATCTATAATTTTCTGCACCTTTGACTCATATAAAACAAATTTATGCCTTAAAAATATTATATTTTTATCATGTAACGTATCATAAATACGTGCAGGCTATTATATTAACTAAAAAAAACGCTAATTAACGTATGTTAATGTCATCGAGTATTTTTAGAGAAAATATTTTGAAACACTTTTTCCATCTACGAAATATACTATACTACACGAGTTTCTCGACAAGAATTTATTTGATGTAAATATGCTGCAGACCTGTTCCTACTACACGAGGGCCCGTGCAGCCCGGCCGACAACCCCTGTGTGTCGATGCCTCCGGTGGATGATGGTGGATCGCCGGTCTGCGGCTCTGACGGCGTCACCTACGTCAACAGCTACGCTATCTGGTGCATGCAGCGTAAGGAAGATCCTTGTAAGTAATTATATTCCTCACCATCATTATATTCCTTCAAATTAATAAATTCGATCATTGTTTATCACAATCCTATTGAGAAGTAACAGCTCCCAAGGAATTACTAATACGATAATCATTTGAAATATACAATGCCGTTATTTATTCCTTTCCGTCAATAACGTGTTTAGTTGACTGTTCTAACAAGTAGTTTTATTTCTATGTAAAATTGTTGATGTTGGTGTTCTGAGGGAATGTTTGATGTTTCAGACCTCCGGTTCTTCCACGACGGCCCTTGCTTCAGACGATGTGTCGAGTGTTCCTGTAACCTGAGTTGTCCTGCCGTCTAATGCCTTCTATGCGACGTCGAGCGTGTGGCTTAAAAATTTGTACTGCACCATATCTCTTAGAGGATTTATAGAATTTTTCACCAATTATATCACTAGACTCAAAATCAAAGACATGTAAATACGTGAGACAACACCAGTCAGAAAGGATTAGCTGATATACCTTGCAGAGCCTAACTGCTCGTTGAGAACAAAGCATATTAGTTTGTATATCTTTTCATCACTCTGTATGGTAAAGGGCTACTTTCCAGCACAGCTCAGATCTACAAAAGACATAGTTTACCTCATAACTAAGCTGGTTTTCCTTCTCCCAAACATTACTTTCCCCATGAAAGAGTTCTTTCCTTATGTCAACATATCTTGCACTCTGTAAACACATCAGTGTGGTTCCGTAATTGTTTTTGACAGTTTTATGTTCAATCAGCTGATTTTAACACCAAAGCGAATTATATAATAGTGTTATATTTCCTTACTGAAGAATTTAAAGCTTGCCTTTTCCTCGCTTGCATTCTCACCCCACAATAGGTCAATTTCGAAATTATTAATAAAGTGTACTATTTGTTTATCCATTTTAAACTTTCAGCCCACTCTTTAATTAGTCTTAAGATATAAGGATAGTATTTTTATAATAAACATGCATAAACATAAGTTGATTTATTACAGTTAGTTTTGAGAATAAAATAAATTGATATTCTTTGTATCTCTTCATATGTTTAAATTAATTTAGTGAAAGTTAGACACATTTATGATATCTTAGTTGCATGAAATTTGTATCTATTTATTTTTAATTGCATATGTATTAAAAATCTTGTAGAATTAACATAAATTAAGAGAAGGAGAACTTAAAAGATTCATGAATGAAATCCATAAATTATTTTTACGAAGTTGCTGTATTATTAAATATTTTCTTTAGCGCAAATGCATATGTGTAGAATGCAGGTCTGCCCAACGTTTTGTACACTAAAGCATTTATTTTATGACAAGATTTACCCTTACACAAATGAGTTTTTTTTATAAACCATATAAAATTTAGTATTTATTTTTGAATAGTACTTTTATTGAAATGTAACTAATTGATGGTTGTTATGGAAGATAAATATGTTATTACATTTTTGTTTATTAGTGTTATTGTTTTTATATGTTTTGTATGTATTACTTATTTGTTACTTAAGTTAATAAAATGTACACTAAAATAAAAAAATCTTGCTTCTTGAACATGCAATATTCCTCTTACATTACAAACCTTTGGATAAACCACATAACTTTAAAATGTAAAACACAGTTTGTTGTGTTTGACAAAGTTTTTTATTTTTATCATACTATTATTAAGGGCTTACAACTTTTGTAAATGCTAAAGCAGATTTGTAAGCACGGTACCTAATCGGCTGGGGCGATTACAAAAGAGTTTCAGAGTAGTATCGCAAGGTATAGGTTTCAATTTGAAAACTTCGAATTAGTATTATGATTGGGGAGGGATAACCCTTAATTTTGGGAAAAAAATGTTTGGTTCTCCCAATGAGAAATAAAAACGAACTGAAATTTACTATGTAAAAAGACCATTTTAGTAAAAAAAAAAAAAACGGATAGTTTTGAACTGTTCAAATGATTACACTATAGACGTTCGATAGTCCATATTTTGTTATCTGGTTCTAAAAACAATGCTTAAAATGTTTAGTCGTTACCTATTTCAGCAAGTTTTTATAGAGTGTAAAAGTGACATTTAGACTGAGAACCAATTGCCATTTACGTAGTCACCTAGCTCTTTTAATATCACCTCTAGGCAGCTTCGGAAAGTTGATGTTTGAGATGTCGGACGTTGACAAGTGGGGGAGGGTTGGTGAGTTGAAATGAGTAAAACCATTATAGGAACGTAAAATGTCGAAGCAGGCCCAGGGGCAGTTAGTTGCTTTGCCGCAAAGCGGGCAGGAGTGTATTCTAACTTCTAATAATTTTAAATTGCACAGAGGAACTTACTGACAGAAATATTTATGATTCTTGTTGGGGTATAATATAAAATTTTATGGACAGGGAGGATTATATTGATGAACATTGGGAACATTCGGCCAATTTTGTAATAAAAGCCAAATACAAATATCTGGAAATAAAAGCTTTTTACAAAAAATATATAGATTATAAATTCGGGGCATAAAATGTATTTTGAAATTCATTAATTACGATGTCAAATTTTTAAACGAGTACAATTAATTAAGAAAACATACATGTTTTTTATATTGAATATTTCTTAAGTATTTTAAACGTTTCGATGAATAAAAGCATACCACTGCCTTCAGTCAACTTTCATATACATAATGTACACATATCGTTGTCTAAAGACACCTGAAAGTATCTGGAACTAGCCAGTAAACAGAAATCGTTCCGCCGATGGTAGTTCCTAGGTCTGACCGTGGGATGACGCTGCGATCAGTGTTCCAGCGAGGATTCTGTTCTTACCTTCAGTGTCGTCTGCTGACTGCAGCAGTTTTACTCCGTGCCTGATTATGACATGTTCCCAAGTACTACTTATATACATAAAATTCATTATGAATCGATCAGTATTTTTTTGTTTTTTCCTGTTCCCAGGAAAACGTATTCTAATACGCTTTAAAAAATATTCACCTAACCGAGCATGAAGTGCACCACCTCAAGAAATATTGTTGCAGTCCTACAGCACAAAGCACACACAAATTCAGCATTGGTCTCTCGTATTTTGGACTCTGGTCAGGAACAATGGATAGAGTGACCTACAGAGACAGGAAGTTGTACAAATTAACATGCCGTCGACATAGTGTCCAGTCTAGTGCTGTATGTACTGTACACTGTCCGTGGCCTCCGCTACAGTGAAGTTTGAAGTGTAGAAAAGAGTTGGTGCCAGTAGCGTTAACCGACATTGGATCCCACGTAGACTGCTTGTTGTCTGACATCAGGTAAATAATTTAACTCATCTGCCCTACGTTTCAAGTCACGTAATGCAAGTTCGTAGAACATCAACTTTTATGTCCGTTTGATCAAAATTAGAACAACGCAAACACATTATCTGACAAGGAAACCTTTGAAGCTTTTGCTAGCAGTAAAGATGTGTGATAAGAGCTTCTCTTATCATGTAACTTGTAAATGTCGCAGTGCATTAAACTCGTTTCATAATACGTAAATAAATGTTATAAAAGGGGGTTTTACGTTTTTAAGTGCTTATTGCTCTCTAAGCGTTAGCGAAGTCTATAAATCGAAGGACTGGAAAAGTTTAATTTTTGTATGTCTGTCTATTCGCACAATTTTCAAGAAGGAACGGACCATTGGACTTGATGGTTTCCTTGAAGCTTATTGTTTATAAGAATGAATTCGATGGTGGTGCATACCTATTTATGGGATTTACTGAGCATCATTTAAAGCCTATTACTCAGCAAAATCTCACAGTTTCTTTTCTGTATTTTAGCATTCTTGTGTCTCTCTACAGGACTCATCGGGAATGAAGTGAACTACTGATTTTACATTTTACATGCAACCTCAGCAAAGCCTATTAAGTGACATACTCTTACCTTGTAATTATTCGCCTACAATGCTGCAGCTAAGTGCAGATAATATAAGGGGTCCAGGTGGCTAGATATAATAGCTAGTTCATCACTTACCAGTCACGATAAGGAAATGAGAATACCACGCTCAGGAGGAAGATACAATCGTACCGATGTGTCCACATGGTATCACTAGGGGTCCACGTAGCTAGATATAATAGCTAGTTTATCACTTACCAGCCACGATAATGAAATGAGAATACCACGCTCAGGAGGAGATGCAATCGTACCGATGTGTCCACATGGCATCACTAGGGGTCCAGGTGGTTAGATATAATAGCTAGTTTATCACTTACCAGCCACGATAATGAAAATGAGAATACCACGCTCAGGAGGAGATACAATCGTACCGATGTGTCCACATGGCATCACTAGGGGTCCAGGTGGGCTAGATATAATAGCTAATTTATCACTTACCAGCCACGATGATGAAATGAGAATACCACGCTCAGGAGGAGATACAATCGTACCGATGTGTCCACATGGCATCACTAGGGGTCCACGTAGCTAGATATAATAGCTAGTTTATCTCTTACCAGTCACGATACTGAAATGAGAATACCACGCTCAGGAGGAGATACAATCGTACCGATGTGTCCACATGGCATCCACTAGGGGTCCACGTAGCTAGATATAATAGCTAGTTTATCACTTACCAGTCACGATAATGAAATGAGAATACCACGCTCAGGAGGAGATACAATCGTACCGATGTGTCCACATGGCATCACTAGGGGTCCACGTAGCTAGATATAATAGCTAGTTTATCACTTACCAGTCACGATAATGAAATGAGAATACCACGCTCAGGAGGAGAAACAATCGTACCGATATGTCTACATGCATCACTAGGGGTCCACGTAGTTAGATATAATAGCTAGTTTATCACTTACCAGCCACGATAAGGAAATGAGAATACCACGCTCAGGAGGAGATACAATCGTACCGATGTGTCCACATGGCATCACTAGGGGTCCACGTAGTTAGATATAATAGCTAGTTTATCACTTACCAGCCACGATAATGAAATGAGAATACCACGCTCAGGAGGAGATACAATCGTACCGATGTGTCCACATGGCATCACTAGGGGTCCACGTAGTTAGATATAATAGCTAGTTTATCACTTACCAGCCACGATAATGAAATGAAAATACCACGCTCAGGAGGAGATACAATCGTACCGATGTGTCCACATGGCATCACTAGGGGTCCACGTAGTTAGATATAATAGCTAGTTTATCACTTACCAGCCACGATAATGAAATGAGAATACCACGCTCAGGAGGAGATACAATCGTACCGATGTGTCCACATGGCATCACTAGGGGTCCACGTAGTTAGATATAATAGCTAGGTTTATCACTTACCAGCCACGATAATGAAATGAGAATACCACGCTCAGGAGGAGATACAATCGTACCGATGTGTCCACATGGCATCACTAGGGGTCCACGTAGTTAGATATAATAGCTAGTTTATCACTTACCAGCCACGATAATGAAATGAGAATACCACGCTCAGGAGGAGATACAATCGTACCGATGTGTCCACATGGCATCACTAGGGGTCCATGTAGTTAGATATAATAGCTAGTTTATCACTTACCAGCCACGATAATGAAATGAGAATACCACGCTCAGGAGGAGATACAATCGTACCGATGTGTCCACATGGCATCACTAGGGGTCCAGGTGGCTAGATAGAATAGCTAGTTTATCACTTACCAGTCACGATAATGAAATTGAGAATACCACCAGCTCAGGAGGAGATACAATCGTACCGATATGTCTACATGGCATCACTAGGGTCCACGTAGCTAGATATAATAGCTAGTTTATCACTTACCAGCCACGATAATGAAATGGAATACCACGCTCAGGAGGAGATACAATCGTACGATGTGTCCACATGGCATTCAACATAGGGGTCCACGTAGCTAGATTAATAGCTAGTTTATCACTTACCAGCCACGATAATGAAATGAGAATACCCGCTCAGGAGGAGATTACAATCGTACGATGTGTCCCATGGCATCACTAGGGGTCCAGGTGGCTAGATATAATAGCTAGTTTATCTCTTACAAGTCACGATAATGAAATGAGAATACCACGCTCAGGAGGAGATACAATCGTACCGATGTGTCCAAATGGCATCACTAGGGGTCCAGGTGGCTAGATATAATAGCTAGTTTATCACTTACCAGCCCCACGATAATGTGTAACAATACCAGTTTCACTCAGCCAAGGGGGGGGGGGGGTAAATTGCTCAAAATATTAAGTTGCTTTACGTCCAATGGACCTTTAGTATTCATATAACAACATATTACAGGGCGCCACCTTGTTTTGTCATAGTTTAAAATCCAGGCCTGAACAAGGAAAAGGCCTAAGGAAATAAGTAATGGTAGCCAAAATCAGCTAAGGTCAAGTCTGCCAAAGAGTCCTTAAAGTGGTTTTTCTTGGTTTAAACATACACAAAAAATACTAATACTAAAAAGACAAAAATCCTAAATTTTTATAGAATTATTTAAGTTGACTTTGACTGTATAAGTTATAAACTAAGTATACAAGTTCCCAAACTAATTCTCCCAATTTAATTTAAACTGAAAAAAGGCAAGGTCGGTCTACTCAGAAATACAGGTTTTTAATTAATCAAGTCAAAGATTGTCTACTACCATTTATTCCAAGGTCCTCAGATTAAGTGAATTCACAAGTACTCCGAAAACATGAAATAGGCTCTATTAAATGCCTACAACCATCAATGGTGGACCAAAGACTTGATTCCAATTTATACCAGTGTCACCATTATTAATCCAAGACAATGTGTTTAACATGAGATAAATCAAGTTATAATCTGAGATAAAACTCAATACTAAATACAATAGCTTAATATTTGTACAGATAACTTGGGTGGCCACCACATACTGAAATAACCAAGTTAACTATATAGATGATTATAACTAACATAGTATATAAATCTTACACACTATACACATAAATAAATACACAATAAACAGTTAATAATATGTAGTATAAGGGATATCCCAGTAATAATTGTAGACAGTTCCAATATTGACGTCCATTCACTGCTACAATAGGCCCACAGGTTCTCAAGTTGTAAGGGGTCAGGCTCACAAAAAGTCCCAAAAATATTATTAATTTACATCCTCAGGTGGGAGGTAAGATTTGAAAGCCCCACCATTATCCCTTCAAGGTGTAAACTGGAACTAACAATCATAAGTTCCCCATACTATTTTCAGATTATTTGGCATTGGCCGGCAAAATGAAAATAATGAATAGTCCTTCAGAATAAAAGTATTTCCACTTATCGGTACGATGAGCCCCGCCAATAGTCTATGAGTAGGCCTAGGTAGATAGTGGGTAAGGGCAGGCAACCAGGCAGCTGCGCTACAGGCCAGTAGGTAGGCCAGTGGGTAGTGGGTCTCACAAGCCGGAATCAGCTCCCAAAATATCCCTGAGCATACCGAGAGGGAATAGAAATTTGCTAGACTACACATTTCAACATAATGGTGACTAGCATAAATAATAAAATAACACCAATCAGTAGAATAATCTTTTTGGGAAAACAACATTACTAGCATGGTACAATCCATCTACTACATTAAAATTTTCCTTTTTATTAATAACCATAGTTTATTTTAAATAAAGACTTTTCTGTATTTAAACATTGAAAAATAATTTCTAAACGATGAGATTTAATGTAAATTACCATTATTTGAATTTAATAACAATTGAGTTCAAACATTAAATAGATGGATTAAAATAATCAAAGTTCAAGAATTAATCATTATTGAAATTTTTCATTACAGGAATATTTAAATATTTTCATCCTCTAAATTCACTCTGTACAATTAAACAAAATGTGATGACATTAAAATTGCACAGCCTTAAAGGTAAGTAAACCAATTCTTAAAGCTTAAGGCTGAAGTGTAAAAATTACATTACAAAAGTGCATCAAACAGTTACAACATTACACCATGGACAATATAACAGGTTACACGATTCCATCATCTACGGAATTTTGTCTGTTAGGTTTTCTAATAAATTTACCTTTTAAATTAAACAAAACACAAAACCCTGAATATAATAATTACAAACATGTAAATACATATTTTCTTGGACATTAACACAATATTTTATCATAAAAAGCAAATCAATGAATAATCAATAGACATTTTATTTCATGTAAATTTCAGGAATAAACCTTCCTTGTCTCTGTCCATATTTAAATTCAGTTATGACATTAAATTATTTTACAGTTATTTTTATACCAAGCTATTGTCCATAACATAAGTTATTTTTGTCCATGAGCCTTTATTAACAAATTACATTTATCAGAATTAACTCTCACCTTAGCTTAATAAAATCCTATAAGAGCAAGGAGGGAGCACAGGCATGAGAAGCTTTCTGTTCCAATCTTCTGAAACTACTACTGTAGACGGCAGTGATACAGAGTCATCCAAGAGCAGGAATAATCAAGGCAAGAGTAGTCGAATTGTAGTTTGGCCAACTGGTGCTGCAGCAATGTTTACTAACCCAGCTGATAAGAACTAACACAGGTTGATCAGGCCTGTGACCTACTTGCAGACAATTAACTACCTTGATAACTTGATTTTGTCCATCAGCGAACAATAATTGCATTCTTGAGGTTGAATATTATTATTTTGAAAATAAACACTACAAATGAAATGAGAATACCACGCTCAGGAGGAGATACAATCGTACCGATGTGTCCACATGGCATCACTAGGGGTCCACGTGGCTAGATATAATAGCTAGTTTATCACTTAACAGCCACGATAATGAAATGAGAATGAAAAGATATACCACGCTCAGGAGGAGATACAATCGTACCGATGTGTCCACATGGCATCACTAGGGGTCCACGTAGCTAGATATAATAGCTAGTTTATCACTTACCAGTCACGATAAGGAAATGAGAATACCACGCTCAGGAGGAGATACAATCGTACCGATGTGTCCACATGGCATCACTAGGGGTCCACGTAGCTAGATATAATAGCTAGTTTATCACTTACCAGCCACGATAATGAAATGAGAATACCACGCTCAGGAGGAGATACAATCGTATCGATGTGTTGAAGTTGAAGTTTAAGTTCAAACTCATTTATTCAGAAAATACATTTCACAAGTATATACCATCTCAAGGAACCTTGCAAGGTGAGTACGGGAATGCAGTTGTCAAGTAAAGAGTTTTAGTATTTATATTGGTAGTCTTTCACATTGGGATGTTTAATTGTAACTACAGAAATCATTAACAGGCATATCCATAATATACGGGTATAATATAATATAAGATGCGATAAACGTGCAAGAAATACATAATGATTTTTAATAAATGTAAATAATTTACCGTACTGTACACTGTGTCAACTAACACTAGCAGAACCATGAATTAAATTACATTTTTTTGAATTATATTATTAAGAGGTAACCATTAACAGCACAGATATTTTAAAATTATGAGCTATGGCAATATTTTAATAATACAAAAAAAATCAAGTACGAGTAGTTATGAATTTACTGACCAAGGCTTAATATAAACTGCACAGCTTTTATTTAAATTTGGGTTTACAATCAAGAAATACACTATTACCATATACTCTAATAAATCTGTTAAATAAAGTTAACCCTGCAAAACATAATTTGGCACGTAGAGGAGATCATATTGAACAGTTCTTGTTAATCGAGATGTCTGTCTTATTGGATAGTCATCTAAATATTTGTGAATACACATCAACACATATCAACTATACAATTGGGAAAAATTAAGAATATTATTATCATTAAAAAAATGTTTATTCTACCCATACGCCCAATACCAAAAACCGTTCTCAATGCATTTCTTTGAAACATAATTATAGGATTCGTTATGGTATTATAGGTGCCACCATAATGTATGCTACTATATCTTACCATGCTTTCAAACCAGGAAACATACAAATACTTTAAAAATTGGCTATTCAAAAATCCTCTCATGTGGTATAATGAATGGTTAATTTGTCTTAACTTTATCCCCAAGAACTGTATATGGTCATACCACTTGAGATGGTTATCTATGTACAATTGTAAGTATTTAATTGAACCAACTATCTCCACGCTTGGAAATTTACACACATACAGACACTGATGCCTATGGCAAAACATTTTGAACATATCTTCTAACTTTCATTTAGGCTTATCGCTATCAAAAAATAATACACATTTCTTTTTTGACGCATTTATCAATAACTTATTTTTAATTCCCCATTCAGATATTTTTCTTTAAGTCACCATCAATTATCTATTTAAGTTTATTTCTGCTCCCAGCTGAACAACCTAATGCTGTATCATCAGCTTATTCAAATATGGAAGAGTTGTCAATATCCAGCAAGTCGTTAATAGATAAGAAACATGATTGGACGAAGTACTTCCCCCTGAGCAGTTCCATAAACATAGGTTTAAAGCGTCACTCTTGTGATATTATTTATTCTGATAACCTGCTGACGTGATTTTGAAAAAGATGTTAACCAAGCCAATGCTGAGCCTACAATCCCATACCCTCTGAACTTTTAATGGACTTAGCTATTGACGAAGTAGATCATAGAGGAAAATGTATATAAAAGACAAAAAGCAACCTCCAATTTCAACTCTGTTCATTTAACACATATCCATTGCATTTTTCTAATCGTATTCGTGCCATCCATGAAACAGCTATTGAATAGACGTAAAATATCAAATAAAATGTAAGGGTTTTAAAACCATATTTGTGGATAAAACGCTCGTTTAAACATTATTTTATGACACATAAAAGGAGTTAAAATCTTTGGGAATAAAGTGTTCCAGGCAGAAGTCACTGGGCAAGTTGGAATGTACTGAATACCTCTATTTTATTCTGTGGAGAACGCAAAACACCTTTGATATGTCTAGCTTAACGGTTCTGCGTGTAAAACATAGGTCAGTAATTGTTCTCCATAACTACAGTAGTTTAAAGATACCTATTTGGTCATGGGTTTAAAGGGTAATGACATACCAAGTCGTTTTTGTTACACATAGCAAGTCAAGTTGTATGTGTAATCTATTTGTATTATTACAAGATGAAATGTGAAGATTGCACATTTTTGGGAGTTACTTTCTACTTAAAGGAAGGAAAAAACGTGCAAAATTAATTGTTAGATTAAAATAGGTTCTGGTAAACTATAATTTCCTAGTCTTTTTTGTGGTTGTCAATTAGTATAATAATAAAATCGTGGATAATGCTAATGATTTACATTATGAATCACTTTGAAGGATGTAATAGGTACTCAGGAATATAGAAGTGATTATTTGAGTTTGGCGCCAACGAGTTGCGCGGTTGATCAGGTGATCGAAAGCGGCGGCGGTGGAAGGAGCAGAACCCAGCTGGCCGCCATGTGCTAGGGACATCATGCCCTCGGGTGCCACTGACACGACGCTGGCTGGCCTCTGGTGTGACTGAATTGACCATCATCAACACTTCCTTCCACCTCTCGTCAGTCCAGTGACCGGTCCCACAGGCCACGTGAACATCTTTGTGCCATCTGCCGACCATCGCACAGGTAAACAAGTGCTGTGTTTAGTTGTTTCAATGTTTTTATTCAAGACCAATAGTACATTACGTGTTGCAATTGTCATCGAGGAACAATTAAACTGCTATAAAATATATCTTGTAAAGTTAGTAGTACAGATGTCTATACAGCCCTTATCAGTATACAGTAATAATGTGTCAGTTTCCAAATTACTTGGAAAATTACAGTTGGAACATTTGAGAATCGTAAAGACTTAATTGTGTTCCAGTAGTGAATTTCTTAAATGTATCGGAAATGGTCCTTTCCGTGGTGCGTCATGTTTTATGTGGAAATTCGGTCACGGACTGAAATAAAACACTTTCAACGAGTTATGAGCAATACTTTTCATCATACTGTAAAAAATAAAATAATATAATGAATATAATGCAATTAGAAGGAGTATATTAAACAAGTACAAACTATTATAAAATGTATTACTATAGTTTTTAATTTAAAATTTCCGCGGTTTTACAAAAAAAGCTCTTTGATAATTATAGTGTAGCAATTAAACTGTGTTGGACATTTCATTGGGATTGCAAAATAATGTGTCACAAAATAATGACAATAATGTTTTTTTACATTATACTGCTTGTTTACAAACAAGAAAACAGCTGATTTTGAGTACATTACTGTTACCTGATGTAAGTAACAGCCTACTAGCGCGACTGGTGTTAGTATGTGTAACTAGTAGCAGCACGGGAAAACCACCAGTTATTTTCCCCGATCTAGACCTAATGGAATAGTATTTTTCCAATAAAACCGTTTGTTAATCCGATTGGAGTCATAATGAGTCTAGTAATAAATTATAAACTATTTTACTTCTGAATGTTTAATATGATTTTGGTATTTAATAACACTTTACCTTGACATTTTATATATAAATTATATTTTTAATGAGAAGGAAAAAGTGAAAGTTACATTAACGGTTGAATTGTGCATGAATTGGTAATATTGTATTTCCCACAACTGTTAAATTACAGTTTAAAATATGTTACAAAATAATATCAATAATACAATATCCTTGTATAACTAACTAAATGAAAATAACCGATCATTTTGTAAATTGGGTTTACATTCTTCTACATACATGGCTCTAATCTTGTTGATTTATTCACAGTATCGCAGTAGTATTTATGGCTTATCGCAAGGCTATCGGTTTTATGGGAAGTGGCAATAAACCCAACAATAAGGCACGTACTGTCTGTATCGGTTGTTTATTAGATACTGTTGATCAATGGATGTCGGTTGTTCAGTTCGTTACTTGAGTACGGCACAGCGATATAGGAACACTACTACGTGCTACACACTACAACCCTCTGTAAACATGTATTCTATAATAATCATTTACAGTAAAAATATATAACTATACAACTGTTATTATAAGTTTAAAATATTATTTGCTGCCAATGTTTGAAAATAGTGTTTATTTTATACGTTTTCTAAATAAAAAGCCATCCAGTGTTCAAGCTCTGGAACACGCTATAGTTGAGATAATTGGAAATAATAAGTAAAGAAAATTTATGTGGATGTATGTTTGATTACGCTGTTTGATATTAACAATGTTATTTCTGAAACGATGCCTACAGATTACCCACAGAGCAGGTCAAGCGTTTGCCCCAGGTTATCTGTTGATGGAGACTGTAATTATAGTGAAATAGTCCTAAACCTCTGGCCAAGTGTTGGCGGTTATATGCCCAGGTTACGTCCTATTCATGGCATTAGTAGAAATCTGATATCACACGATGAGTCTTTAAGTAAAAGTCCACAAGCCTACTTCACGGTTTTTACATATTTCAGAAAGTATAATTTGAAACATACGTATCAAATCATACATCTACAATCTGCATCTTAAATTAGATAAAATTATGTCTGTGTTGTGCTAATCAGATTTTGAATCGAATTGAAAAAATCGTGTTGCAAGATTATTGTTTATATTTAGCTCAAGAATTTCCTGGGCGAGAGATACTTTTAATGTTATCATAGCTAGTGTTGATTATGAAGCCGAATAATACAGTTATACAACCCTGATAGATTTTAGGGTTCATTGTTAAAACTTAAAAATAAACACATTCTAACAACAGAGTAACACATTATTAAATGAGTGTAGGGGTCACATAATGCTTGTATCTGCCTAGATTGTACTATTACTTGGCAAGCAATTCAAACATTCACACACATAACAAGATCAAGGACATATGATATTTGTTATATAAAGATAAATTCTTTAAGCACGCTAAATGGTTTTCAATCTAAAGCTCCATCTTAAATGTAAAGTCACAGTGTTTCTAAGTTTATGAGGGGTCAATATTGATTACTTGAAAAAATAGTATTTTTTAAATCAAAGTACATACTCTAAATGTGACATTTACAAAAAAAAGCTCACTGACAAATTAAAAATTTTTACAAATTATCAAAATTCAACCACTATCAGGCAACGGTATTCGAAATGTTCTAAAACACGAGTTTGGTTACTAAAACAAATCTGTGTTGTAGTGCTCTATCAATAGTCATGGGTTAACGATCCCGCAAGCGCCGATCTCGGAGTCAGGATGTTGGCTTCTTGCCTTGGAGCTCCGATCATCAAGTTCGAAACTGTTCACTACTTAAGGCGAGCTGAAAATATCTAGTTCGTATTATGGATAGTGGGTACTGTAAACATGAGTCCTAAGTAAATGTTGGTTCGAAAGTTGTAAAAGTCAACAGATGGGTTAAAGGGCTTTGTGGTTACAAGAAATTGTTCACAGTCGAAAATAAAATATTTACGTATACTGTGACTGTGAAGTCCAACCTATACATGTATAAGCTATGACCAGAACTGCGTTTTCACACAATTATTTTAACAATGTGAAACTTTTAATTAAATAAACGCTACTCAGAAGTTATTTCAACTCATCTACAATAATCATAAAACGCTAAAAGCAAAAATGAAGAAATTAAAATTTTTTTACAGAAGAGTAGTAATTGTAGACTATATAATTTCGCAGAATCCAAGTTTTTAAATTTTTGGACTTTTTAAGATAGTTCTTCCATTAAGCATTTTCTTCAAGTGAGCGTGGATTTTGCTTAACTGAAAATTTTGAGAACATTATAGGCTACTTTATTTCGTTACAATATAATACAGTATAGGACTACTGTTTTGAGCTGTAAAACACTTGTAAGTAACAGTACAGTATCCAGCGTTCAATAATTAATAGCTTTACTCATTTGGTATGTAAATTGCTCAGTAGAGTGTCTGATTTCTCACCACAAACTTGACTGACCTTAGTAATAGCTTACCGTCAAATTAGATATTTCGTTATTGTTATCCTGCATAGAATCTAAGGCTCCCCTGAAAAAATAATTCTTCTAGAAAATAGTATAATTAATTATTTGCTAAGTGTCAGAGAAGGGACTGTCCGCACGATACATCGAGAACGAATTGGACCTATAGACATGAAATGAAGCTTCATTAGCAAACATCGGGTTTAATAATTCTGCATGTCATTACACGAGATTTGGCTGAACGTTAGCGAATATTTTATACATTGGTCTTATGGGTACTAAAAATCACGACAGCAACGATAGCATAGCAGAATAAATAAATTTATAAACAGAGTACAATCATCTGAAATTTTAAAGAATGACACAGTTACACATAAAACCTAATGTAATAAGCAATATTTTGCATTCAACCTCAGCGAACCCTGTTACGCCACATTTTATGTGATATACCGCTACATATTTTGGGGGGACAACAACTTCAGACACTTACCATCCTTATGATGTTCTATATGTTACGAAAACAGAACATCATTTAGAAGATTGGAATTTATATACTCGCATTTTTGTAAAATATTAAATATTAAATTTGTAACAAATATTATCCGAAGTTATTTGCTCCATTCAGTGAATTCACCTTCAGTAATAAACTAAAGCAAAGTATTTATAGGATTTTTGGTATGAGATGTTGAGGTGCACAGACAACAATTTTCTAATGACCATAAGTAACTTGAGGGATACCTCGCCATCGTAATAGCCAAGAGTTCCCGAGCCCTAATAAAATAATATAAAATCAGTTTTGAAATGTAGATTTCCCGCAATCATCACAGTAACGTGGTCCAAGTTTGTTATTTCAATCCTTCCTTCAACAAAACTTGATCAAGTGAAGAAGAACTTTATTCGCAACGATCTCAGAGGACTTCCACTACTCTCTCGATATTCAGTTGATTTATTTAAAGCATTCTCGATAAAATCGTATTTTTAAATGTTATATTAAATCAAGGGATTTGTTCAGCAAAATTGTCATGAGTTGTATAACAAATAAAAAATTTTGGTGCAACCTTATTATTCAGCTAACTCACAGTCCTTATATTTATTTCGCAATACTCAAGCCATTGGTTCTTTTATAATAGCACACAATAGTCTTTTCTACACGTGGCAGCAATTGCAAATCTGATGAGGTAATGAGAAACCCTTTTCTATAGATCACAATGAGCTCTTTTGTAGTCTATGTCTCTGATATAGAAACGATGCCATGAGTTCGTGTTGCACATTTCGTAGTCAAATCTTTGGATCCTTTCTGGCGGACGTGGACTCCCAGATTCCAGGAGTCAAGTCTTTGTCAGATATCAGACGCTGCTCTGACGGAACAGAAAGAACAGAAAGAACAGAACAGAAAGTGAAATGGAGCCAAACTCAACATTCGTTTAATATACTATCACAAATTACGCAAAATATTTGGTTATGAATAAATCACGATTTCTGTGATCTTACAATTCTCTGGTAATCTTTAAGATGTGTAGGCTTAAACTTAAATGAAAAAAAAAACGAAAATTGACGATCTAATAACAAAATATAAACGTAGGATAGAGTTTTTTTCAGATTCGGAATGAAATTGTGAAGACATACTTTTTGTAACCTTGTAACGAATATCGTATTTTTAAACAATGACTTATGACTCGGTTATGTATTAGTTGGAGTATTAAATCTTTACAGCATATAAAGTCAGTAGTATTTTCGAGTAGTATTGGCGGTATATATTTTCCAGCCTGTCTTATTTTTAAAATATAAAATATATACATGTTACTATTTCATATTATATAAGAAATATAATACCTTTATAATCTTAACATAGTATATTTAAAATAAAACCAGTGAATTAGGTGATTTTCCAACTCGACGTAGCTGTAGTAGAGTCAGTGACATGTACTAGTATCTGTACTTGGTCGGGGAGGGGTGGAGTTTGCCTCCTTTAACTGTTTCCCGATATTTATATTTGGACTCTGTGCCTGTCAGGGTCTGGAGTCAACTACGTCATAGCCACAAGGTTAATTTAAATCGAAGAAAACTTATTACACATCTCTTAAACAGATTTTAAGAGTTGCGAATTAGGATTGACCACATTATGACCAAAAGTATAAGGTATAATAACGTGATTAAATTTAACTGCTGGATTATTATACCTAGAATAAAGAATAATAGCCTAATAAGGTAAAATAACCCCAAATACATGGATTTTGGGGTTTCGCTGTTGAAATTAAAGTGAACGAAAAACTGTTTTATGTAATAGGATACTACAAACTACTAAAATGAAAAATATATATAAACTTAAACATTTGGTTAGACTATAATAGACTTAGGTCAACTCATCGAGATTATTTAAAACAATGAAGGCTACTGATTATGTTAATTCTCTTTTTCTAATTACAGCAAACCAATTAAACTATTGAAAATTTGTTAATTCATTTATTTAAATTAAATTATTGAAAGTTTTTAATACGTATATCAATGAATACTTATTTTTTATTATATAAAAAATAAGTAAATTGTTAATAACGTCGAACCAGACTTAATTAATTAATTAGGATAAGAAAAACGTGATAATAACCACGAGGTTTTGATCTAATCGGGCCAGTATACATTACACGTAAATATTTCAAAGATGAACTTATTAAAACATAAATCCGATCAGCATCTCCAAAATTACCTTTCTGAAATTGTACTTTCTAACAAATGAAAGTGTCATTTATTTTGAATTTATTAAAAAAATATTCCCTAGGTTAAAGACCTACAAATATAAACAATGAAACAATATTCCGCGGTGCGGCCTAGGAGGCGACATTGCCAAAGTTTGAAGCCATGTTTTATCTCGCTGTTTGGCAACTGGTATGTTTGTATGTTTACTTTGCGATTACACAGAAGTGAATTTGCATAAACCGTCTGCTTAACACCTCCTAAATAGTCTTGTCACCTCTGGCGTTGCGTCACTTCGGTTAAAATTGGTGCAGGCATCAAGTCACCGAAAAATGACAGGTATGATCGTTATTTTTAAAGACAACTGTTTTATGACTTATTAATGACGTGTGTCACTGTAAGCAACATCGTGGGTCATTTAAAATTAAGCATTCAATAATAAGCTGACGACGTAGGAACGTTACAAGTAAGTATTCTTGTACAACTAAAATCTTATTGGATAAAATTGTTCTTTATAATATAAATATGGATTTACTGGTGACAATCTGGAGATTTCCTCATAAAATCTAAGTTAAATCATTTTTAAATTGTCATTGAGTCTTGTTAGATATTAAAATTTGATGGTATGATCCATACGCATAGAAGTGATTTTTAGATTTGGTCTATTCTGAATATAGTCTGAAATAACGAAATGTTGTATAATTATGTTTTTAGCCAATATTGGCTTTTTAAATTTATTTCCATCATAGAAATCTCAACACTTAACAACAAAAAACAAATGCAAAATTATTCCTAGGAATTGAATATCCACATATTTGTCAGTTTATTTGCCGGAATAATGCAAATACCAGCCTGTACTTGGGGAAAACAGTTTACAATCTGCACAAAAACTAAACTTTAAATTATAAGAAAGAAAGCATCTAATAAATATATACCTAGAACTACATATAAAAAAGCGTAAAAGTAATCAAACTTGAGCGTTGCATACTTATGTCTATATTAGGCAATATAGAAAGTTTGTAGAAATGTCAGTTATATTTTTATAAAGTAAAAGCCAAAAAGCATCAGTAAATATGTAGCTCATGTTCTTTTTAAATTTTATTGCTCAAAGAAATGTACATGTAGAGAATCAAGTCAAATCAATCAATTCAATAGTTTATAGATATCGAAAGTATGAATATATAGTACTATATATGTTAAAAAGAAATAAAAATGTTGAAACAATATCAATAAAATACAAATGAGTCCTAAGTTACACATAATTTAACGGCCCCGACTTAGGAGTTCCGTTCAACATATCGATGAATGTTTTATCAAGTATTGCTTTAAATCTTTTTCAAAAGATGCCTCATTTGAAGAGCTTTTCAAACCATACGGCAAAGTATTGAATATTATTGATCCAACAAATTACATGGGCTTTTAAAAGGCGTTGCCTCGGCGATGCGTAATAATGAGTGTATCCCTGTTTCTAGTAGAATATAGGCGATTATATGTAGAGAAAGACTGCAAGTTATTGAAATTGGAGATATGTAACATAAGTGGTGAAGGTAAAGTCAAACATTTTTCTTTATTGAACACTTCCTGATAACTGTACGGCTATCAAGACCAGAGCAGCATTTTTGTTGTCTAAAAGGTTTTCCAAATGAGTTAACTAAGGCTCCCAAAAGATCAGCCCTTATATAAAAAAATAAATCAGGTTCAAGTATTTTTTCCCAAAAAAGTGTGAATAAATGTCAATGAGTGTACACAGGTACTTAGTCATTGATAAACAAAATTAATGTGTTTCGACCAATCAAAATTGGAATCCAAGTAAAGTCCCCAAAAACATGAAGATGTGGGTTCCTAGAAAGGAATATTATCAACCATGATAGCCTATCCCCCTCTATTTATTTTGGAACAATTAGGGTGTTCAGTGGAAAAAATATTACGTTTCAAGAAAACTATGTACTGAGACTTTTTAAAGATTAGTTAAAGTTAAAAATAGTTCATTTGCGAGGATGTTAGATGATTCCGCTTGGATAGTGACCCTCTTACAGTCACACTATTGAAATAAGTGACTCTTGATTAATTTGTTGAGGTCATTTACATACACGATAAATAAAAGAGGCCCAAGTATAAAACGTTGGGAAACACCAACTGTGACAGGTAAACTACTAGATTTAGGATACAGAGTTTTTCTAAAAAGGGTGTCACAAACTTCTGTGGGTAATAGTACCACCTACATAATTTCAAACAAAAAATGTCATATAAACATAGCTCGAGAAACATCTCATTTAGCCGTTTTGTATTTTGTATACTAAAATTAATATCTATAGAACTAGTAGAGCTTCAGGTATCAAACTTCGCACATAGGTAGTAATATATATGAGAAAGAAAATAATGGTATAATTTGCTTTAATAAAAACAAAATGGCAACTGTGGAAAACTTTTAAAGTCAAATGACAACAAAACCAGTACATTTATAAAAAAATGCACAAAATACAAAATATTTAGTAATGTTTATAATAATTTCAACGTTAACTTTTGCAACGAATTCGTCAACGCATGAGCGAGCATGATTACTTTATAGGTATGCAATTGAATGTGGAGTGTATGTAATTTGCTAGTTGCTCTGTGAGTGGGACTGTCTGAAATTTCCATTACAATTGCGAGATATTATGATTACTTTATAGGTATGCAATTGAATGTGGAGTGTATGTAATTTGCTAGTTGCTCTGTGAGTGGGACTGTCTGAAATTTCCATTACAATTGCGAGATATTATGATTACTTTATAGGTATGCAATTGAATGTGGAGTGTATGTAATTTGCTAGTTGCTCTGTGAGTGGGACTGTCTGAAATTTCCATTACAATTGCGAGATATTATGATTACTTTATAGGTATGCAATTGAATGTGGAGTGTATGTAATTTGCTAGTTGCTCTGTGAGTGGGACTGTCTGAAATTTCCATTACAATTGCGAGATATTATGATTACTTTATAGGTATGCAATTGAATGTGGAGTGTATGTAATTTGCTAGTTGCTCTGTAAGTGGGGCTGTCTGAAATTTCCATTACAATTGCGAGATATTATGATTACTTTATAGGTATGCAATTGAATGTGGAGTGTATGTAATTTGCTAGTTGCTCTGTGAGTGGGACTGTCTGAAATTTCCATTACAATTGCGAGATATTATGATTACTTTATAGGTATGCAATTGAATGTGGAGTGTATGTAATTTGCTAGTTGCTCTGTGAGTGGGACTGTCTGAAATTTCCATTACAATTGCGAGATATTATGATTACTTTATAGGTATACAATTGAATGTGGAGTGTATGTAATTTGCTAGTTGCTCTGTGAGTGGGACTGTCTGAAATTTCCATTACAATTGCGAGATATTATGATTACTCTATGTTATTACAAACTACATCTAGATACCACGAACTGATAGAAAGTTTAATACAATGTGTTTTTAATTCGATGTTATATCAACATCAACTTTATTAGTTATTTCTGTACCTGAAACATCTTTGTATTTTGATTTTAATTTTCTCTCCAAGTTTACCTCTTCAACTCCATAATATATTATTGGTCTAAAATATCTTTATGAATAAATGACGTTAAAGATATTTAGACAAAATTAAAGATGTATAATATAATAACAATATAATCTATATGTTATGGTCTGTAATATAACATTTATTGTAGTATATTTATAATAAATGTGATATTGATTCATTTTAAAAGCTTCCGTGAAAGTAATCCATATTGCAAGGAAGTTTGGAAAGTTTGTACCTGCAATGTTTGGAAACCTCTCATCTGTACCATTCCTCGTTCGGTGAAACATGTAACTTTACTCATGGTAGCCTACCTTCTGACGAACCCAGAAATTAATGAATACCCAAGTTATTACACAGTACAATGTGAACAAGTTTTATTGTTACAGTCAGGCATTGCTACAACAAAACCACAAAATTGCAAGAAATTTAAAACACAACAGTCACAAAAACATGAAACTGAAAGGCTATTGGATTGAAAGTGCTTATTACAACGATGATTGATGAATTCATTAACTAAGTGCACACAATTTAATTACCATACTTTATTTACATAGCATATGCAGCAATAACATTTACACTAAGGGTGGTATTACTCATGACTATAGTTTTATGTATTACGAAGTATATAAAGTACATACGCACATATATCTAGCGAAGATAATTACTAATGAATATATGAATATGAAATTAATACAATATTAATAACACAGTTTAAGTAGGAAGTGATCTATAATGCAAAAATATGAATAAAAGGTGAATTTTATCCAAACCTGCAGCACTAGTATGGTAGTTTATAATCATTAATCTATATATATATAAAATGAAACTGTTCGTGTGTAACAGCATCACTCACAAACGGCTGGACGGATTCGCCTAATTTTTTTTTTAACTTGTTCGTCTTGATCTGTAGAAGGTTATAGGATACTTTTTATCCCTGTCCCGATTCAGGATTCCGCCCCACTGGTTACAGAAATACCCGTAAGAAATGCATTGCAGCAAACATATGTTATTAAGTGAAAGAGTCTTTTCAAATTTTTAATCAGCTGTTCTTTGTAAACATATATAATGCGACAAAAAATATATTTATATATAAATTTCTTTACACTTATAGTTTTAAAGCATAGAGTAAGCTTAAGAGAAACGACAAATTTTGTTTAAACTGTTTCTGCAATCATCATAATATATAAAAATGAATGTTTGTGTGTTTGTCCTTTATAGACTCAGAAACTATTGGACCGATCACTATGAAAATTTGTATTTTTCTATGTAGAAGGTTTATACGCAATGCCCATTGATGTAACTAACCACCAGGCTGTACTGCAAGATATAAAAGTTATCAAAGCGCCTGCACATTATAAACTGCAATTACAACACAGTAGTTACGTATATTAAAATATCCAAACACTATTTGAAGGCAAAAAAAAAATACGGGCAAAGCTTAAGAGACGAGTGCGAAGCCGCGGGAAACAGCTAGTAATATTATA
Organism: Homalodisca vitripennis; assembly: GCF_021130785.1. NCBI lineage: Eukaryota > Metazoa > Arthropoda > Insecta > Hemiptera > Cicadellidae > Homalodisca > Homalodisca vitripennis. The sequence goes on from NC_060210.1 coordinate 150,531,440, forward strand.
TGGAAAAGTCATGTTTCAATTTCACACAATTAAATAATCTATTTAAGTGCATACGTAAGTAACTTAGAAAACGATGTACTTGTGTATAAAATCAAGGATGAGAAGTGATAATTGAACACGTAGTAGACCAGACCTCCGCTGTAGCATGTGGAAATCCCTGAGTAAGATGAGACCAAGGTGCCAATTCGTTAATTGACGTCGTTCTGAGGAAGTCCTTGAGGTGCCAAGATTACAAGACTGACTTTTAAGAGAACCGATCCTATGAGTTACAACTCGCGCATGAGGTTTTAGATAACCACGAGATAATGTTATCAGCGACAATGCTATCGTGTTTGCCTGGAATAGTGACAATTAGCTAGCGGTCGCGCTGAGATACGAGGTCAGCACACTGGCAGTGACTCGCTGTTGTCTGTTCTAGTGTGGTCCAGGAAGATGTCCGGGGAAACTGTGCCTCCGTGTGCCGCGGCGGCTAATGGCGACACGAGGATTCAAGGTATGTCTGTATTTACACTCATGTTTCATGACCAATGTACGCTGTATTGTGAATGAAGAAATTGGAACAACAACTAATATACAATTTAATTAACATAGAACATTAAAATATTCCATATAATAACAAAATACACTCATAAATAAACACACACAAATGTTTTTGAATAAAGAAAATATGTTTCTGTTTTTACATTTTAACATGATCTTCTGATTATAATAAAAAAAGAAGCGTTTTGTGTAATGTTGTCATAATCAAATACAGAAAAATATTAAATATAATCACGGAAGAGAATACTAAAACGTTTTAGTAACCAATTAATTAACACGTGCTTATATTTTAAATAAATAATTTTGTAGAACAACATTTCAAATTAAAAAAATATGCATTGTTTGTAAGGAGATATAATTTTTCTCAGTTTTTCAGAGTAACTCGTCATTCATAAATAAAAGTATCAAATATCAACTATGATTACAAGTGTATTAAATTGTTTGACATTAAATAACAAACAGACTCCTGTTACACATAGATAACAAAACATAGGTTATAAAATCACGTACACATTTGGAATTTTTACTATAGATGCATTACCAATTCGTCATAAAGAATTACCTTATACATGGAGTGATCATCTATGACGAGGATCTAATAACAGTAAAGAGTACAATTGAACCAAATGTAAAGTATTTTTTTTAATTTCTTGAAATTGGAAAATTTATTTTCTCTTTTAACGAGGGGCAAAAGTTCTTATATAGTTGTAAATCATAAGGGTTGGCTATACTAAGTCTATGCATAAGTGTTCACCACAACCCCAAAACATGTTTGAAAAATTCTAAGTGAATTGTTATGTTTGGGAGGAGATAAAAGAATTTAGTGGATCCTATTGTAAATTGGTAGGAAGATTCTAATTTTACCTACTAAGCAGCTTCACTAATCTACAGCAACCATAATTAATTATCAATACATAATGACTTTCTGGTATCCTAAATAAAATAACTTAAATCATTCCGAATGAAACTGTATTGCAGTTAATGGACATACTTTACAACTATCACTGATTTTTCCACAACTAGTTTACGAATAGGAAAAGGTAGGTACGACCATCATAATAGGGATATAGAACATATTTTACGACGTTTTACATAAATCATTCTTATCGTACTCTGAAACCATGTTGTGACTTTTGCAATTGCTACTTTTATATCCTGAAATAAACAAGAAAAATAATTACTCCACGCAGTTACGTAACCTCATTCTTTTCTTGTTCAACAATGTCAGCTAAAACCAAGGATTAACAAATTCAGCCCTGAGGTATTAGTTGAGGTATTGCAAAATGTGAAGAGATGGGTAGATCATATACTCATTGTCCTCTGTGAGCGCCTGGGGCTGGAAACATATTCTGTAAGTAATTGGCTTTAGTACACGACCTCCGGGAGACGCTATGACGACATAAGGAAACAAAGCTCATACACCACTGTAATCCCTTAGTACCATACAAGAACCCGACCCTGGAACTTCGAATTTTAATGATAAGTATATATTTGAATTACAAAATAGAACTGAACTCAATGTACAATAAATACTCATCTAACAGTAATATATCAAGATCTTATATAATGTGTACAGTAGTAGTAGATAGCATTTTATCCAATTCCTTTTTCAGGGTATTATAAACAAATGTTATTGTTTCAATAACAACGATTTATATCATGTTAACCAGTTTTCCTGGTTTATAGATAACAGTACACGCTACAACAATGGAATACAGCAAAAATCGACGTTCTCACTTACACCTGCACAATTACTGGATATCCAGGAACGGCATACCGTACCATTAACTGTGATTGTACATATCGCTGCCCGGCCATGTTGTAATTTCGCGAAAACAATTATACCACGATTTATTACTCAATTTTTTCTAATTTGAACAGCAGTATCAAATTGTTACCCAACATTGTAAGAAGTTATTAACATAAAGTTAGTGGCCGGGCCAGCGTCATGCACGCTTGGCTTTGTCGGAATTCCATTAAAACAATTGTGCAATGATTTAGTACTAATTTAGTACTAATTTGCACAGAAGTTTAATAATCTGTACCCAAAACAGTAAAATGTTATTAATAAATCGTAATGGTTGGGCTAATGACGCCCACTCGGCCTTGTTGGACTTCATGTCAGGGCGGAATTGTATTAAAAAAAGAAAAAAAATGTATACCACAAAGTAACAAATTATTTACAAAAACGGAATAGCCTTAGCCATGTTGGAATTCCATGTCATTGTGGGTTTTTCTGAAAACAATTATGCTAAGATTTAGTACTTATATAGTACTAATTTTCACAGCAATATCAGAATGCTTATCCAATGAAGTTAAAAGCTATTAAAAACGTAATGGCCACCCTAGCAACATGCTCTTATGACTAAGGTAGAATTTGATGAAAATCATTATTGTTGATTAGGTAGTCGGTTTGTACTAATATGTACAGCAATATCAGAATTGGTAACGATCACAGTAAACATGTACTAATAATATATTACTCGGGATAGCGAAATGTTGCCCCGGCCATCTGAATAATTATATTGTTTAGTAAATAAAGAGCAATACACTTTAATAAAGTGAGTTATTTTAATGGTAAAACATTTATGTCCTAAAGAAAACTAGCTATGAATTATTCACACTAATAAATAATATAGAAAGGACAATGATATTGAGTTTGATCCAAATGTTATGCACACTGGAGGTCTTTGGAAACTATAAGAGATACAGCAAAGATTAAATGGATTAAGTTGTGTGTCATGTAAAGTTAATTATTTGTTGTATCTGTCCCTCTCTGCGCTCAAAAAAAGGTCTTATGTCAACATTTTCAAACTGTCACAGCTCTGGTATTTGTACCTATAATAAAACGTTTTTAACATGAAATCTGCATTACATTTTTTCTAGCTTTGAAATGTTATGAACATTTTTTTCGAGATTAGCAAGCATGAGGTGTAGTGATTTGTTTTATATTAAACGACCTTTTTTACTTAATGAAAATAACTTTTTTTAATATTTCAAAAATACCATTTATGTTATACATTTCTTGTGACTTTCGTCAAATAATTCATAAAAACCCGTTTTTGTATGGTTGTTTGAAGGGGATTTTAATCACACTATTCAAAAGGTTGGCAAACCTGATTGATATTTTATTATATAACAACGCCAGTCTAAAATTAATGTTACTGGCATTTTCGTGACGGATTAGTACACTAACATATTAATTTGAAATTGTAAACACAGGTAAGACATAGACGTGCAATGAAACTGCGTTGGACTGTTGAACCTAAAAACCTTACCAAAGTAATTCTTTAACAAATGCCTATTGATTAATGATACTTAGTAAAAGTAAAAAGTGTTTACTAAAAAAGGAAATTCGTAAATATTTTTATGGAATACATAAAAAACTGCAGGCCAATGGCTGTACATAGCCTTAGAAATTATAGAGTGCATTGGGCACAGGGCACCAGGTGTTGGAATTCCTGCAGCCTTACTCCGAAGCTACGGTGATTTTGTTAATTATTTCTTTTTAATTGTTTTATGTTTTATTCTCGATGTAACAAATCCTACAAATATATATAATGTCAATTGGATACACTAAGACTCAGAATTCGATATTCATTCGTACATAAATAAATTTAAATGTTGAAAACTGTACCCCAAACAAGGTATTAATATATATAAAAACGATGACAACTCATATAAAAAGTGAAAATATACCAAGTTTTTCAACAACTGCAGTGCTGCCCACGATGAAATATCTGCGTCCACTGCTACTATGTAGGCTCAAACCCCCAAACTACTGCTATAGATAAAATTTTACTCTTTAGGCCTAGGCCTGAAAGTGTTAAGGATTCACGGAAAACTAAAATATTTAAACTACTGTACAATGCTTACCTAGCTATTTAACATGTAGTCAACACCTTCTATGCGATTTTGTTCTGTGAGATAGTAAACAGTTAGGAATGCGCGGAATGAAGTCAGAACATACATGAGTCAGTGCATTACTATTCCAGTGCCTTCTATTCGATAATTGATTAGGCAATTTTACAGATTTCATTAGAACATGCTTCCTTATCACTCTGTCGTCATGTTTATTCACAGCATGTTTATCGTCTAACGTTATACATTTGAAATCAAGCATACATTACAAACATTTATTTGTGTCAATGAACTATTATGGATGATTCTTATATCTCAGTTTTGCAGATACAGTGTTGACCAATTACATGCCATATTGTTTTATAATTGGTTAAACTTTAGCGAAGCCTATCACTCGTAGGGCAGAAAACCTCACTTTTGTCTGTCTGTCCGCACCAAAACGTACTGATGAAATTGTAGAAGAAGCTTCATTTATATATTCGAGTTCGACGATGATGATGATGCATATTGGTTCATAGGATTTGACTGAGAGTTAGCGAATACATACATTGATACATTGGTATTATATATAAACATGACGGCATCTTAAAAATGTCTCAATAAACAAAATTTGAATCAAACTCAATACACCCATAAGAGGTTCAAACATATGCCATATTAATATATGTAGCCTAACTATCTGGTGGGTAAATTGAAACTGTTTTGAAACCATTTAAACACTGATATTCAACCAAATCTACTGAATGAAAATCATAATGTATCGTGTGGCAAGGTATGCCGAGAAAAATTTCATATGTAAACTTTAAATTTTGCATGAAACTTAATTTCTACATTGAGTATTATGATGCGTTATTTTCGTAAAAACATATTTTTTGTAAGATTGTCTCTATGTCTATCTGTCAACCTCAGCAAAGCCTGTTACGGCAGGCGGTGTGGCATACTCTAATTTGCTTAGTATGGAAAAGAGTACACGTAACAATTTACTGATATAAAGTGAAAAGTTTTCTGGAACGGTAGAAACATTATTGGGATAGTTGTTGAACTTGGACTGACACTACGGATAAGGACAAAATTCGGAGGCAAGAAAAACGTTTTGGCCTAAAAAATTAAATACATGCTGCAAAATCCAATGAAATAAACATACGATATATTTGATGTGATATCACAGTGCAGGTCATAGTAAAATTAGTTTCTACAGCAGTGCAATAATTACTGTTGATCAGTGTGGTAGTGTGGGTAGTGTGTAGGTCTCTGACTAGTCAACAGCAATACAGCGGTGATTACTCAAGTATCATTAACTGCGACTACATACCTGTATGCTGTTAGCGACGGATTCAAATTAACGTCTGATTTAATCTGGTGACATTTTCATTTGCTTGATGTTCAGATACGAACGCGATATATATATATATATATATATATATATATATATATATATATATATATATATATATATATACTTCACACGCTTTTCGTAAGCTTTGCTTGTATATGAGCACTTCTGGTTCAAGTAAATAACGATTCCAATGCCGATGTAGAGTTTGTCTTGTTTCCACGATCAAGAAAATCTGTGAAAAGTGTACGTTTATATGCATAGTACACATTCATGTACTTTGTTATAAAGTGGTTTAACATTCAAACTTTAAGTTCAACCAGAGATGTATTTTAAAGACAAATATACATCCAAATTCAAATAGTGTTTGGTTACGAGACGTAACTGTCTCGTAATTGCAGTTTTTAATATACAAGCATTTTTAAAATGTATCTTTTGCAGCGCCGCCTGGTGGCGAGTTTAATCAATTGGCACAGCATATAAACCTCCGTGAAAAAGTAAATATACATACAAGTTTTCACAATGATTGGTGATATACTTTAAGATTCTATTAAGGACATATATATATATATAAAATTTAGAAATATTCTATTTTACACAACAGCTGATTGGAAACTTGATGTTTATGGTATTCGTTTCTAATTATTTATTTCGGGTTTATTAGGATAAAATGAGAGGGAATTCACTGTGTTGCAGTTCTTTATCTTTTACATGTTTGACCCAAATTAATATAGATTTGGACTAAATGATCTGTTCCACTGCTGGGTACTGGGTATTCTATGGTTCTATATTCTCGGACGTGATTGACTCACACACGACACGGTGTGCTGCGACCCGACGTCAATATTTATGAAGGTAATTAACAAGCTGTGTAGATCCGTCAGACAGGCCACAGTGAGGCTCGGCCACCGACACATGTCACTCACACGGGCCGTGTTCTCCTCAACAATCGACCATTCCAGGCCAGTGAGTAAACTGACTTCGATCACCTTTTATTCGTGTCTATACTTAAGTGTTTAAAATAAGAACTCGTTTAGTTATCGCAAAAATACATCTAATTTACAAATGATTCCTTTTTGCCAATGTTCATTAATTACTTTCAATTTTCCGGGTTCTCCAAGTCTATACGCCATTTCATTAAGCTACATGTGATATATGATTTTAATCTTTTTAGTTATGTTTATCTTGCGATTTTCTCATTATTATGATGGTTACTCATAAAACCAATGTAAAAATATTCGATAACTCTTAGCCAAATTCCACAGATTGAAAAAAATTCCACATAAAAGCACCATAATCGAACTTGATGTTGCATTCATGCAAAATTTTAAATATTTAGGTCAGTTCGTTTTCGAGCGAACAGGATTTGATTACGCTTAGCCAATAAATGAGTTTGAACGTATCAAAACCCGTGGGGATAAAACTTATTAAATGAGTGTAAATCCAACCCAGGTCTGTTGAATATGTATAGGACTTTAAGTTCAAACAAATTTTTAATCATAAAGATATTCGCTTCACATATCAATGCTCAAACCCCCATTTGGAGTTTCCCTAGAATATCGGAGACAATACTAGATAAACATACGCTAAACAATCTTTAGCGAGATTTAGCATAGAAAGTAGAAAAAACATTTATACGCTTAATCGCTATCGAAGTTAAAGTAAACATTTGCAAACACTCTATGTTGTGTGTAATACCTAATAGTTCAGAAGAATCAGAGATTAAAATCCCTCCCCTATCAGTTGAATATGCTGTACTTCTGAAACTATGCGCTACAGATGTCTAAACAAAGTGTATAAAAACATCTACAATGTGCAGATCAATGTGAAGATATTTCCAGCTGTTCTTTATTAAAGAATTCATTCATATAAATAATAACACGTAATTTTAGAGCAATTTTACATCTGCATTTTAAGTTTTATTCGTCTCGATTGTAAGTTCTTCTTTAATAAAGAGCAATCGATTTAGATGTATCATCTTGACATGTATCATCTTCATAGGGACTCAATACAGCGGATGCCACGTATACTTTATAGATTCTTACGCCCATACTAATTACTGTAACCAGTATTGTTATAAATGTTTGATTTATATTAAACTGATAGATTATTTATTTAGGGACCCTTTGTAATCTATTTCATTTAGTCATACGAAAATCTATTTCGTTTAGAATTATTCAATATAAACTAGTCAATAAAGAATTAAGTTCGTTTATATCTCTTTTTGATTTAATTCAAGTGGTAAAAAAGATTAAGCCAGTCGAAAAAGGGTCAGCTTGATACATAAACATTTCTTAGTTATCCACAATTTTTTAAGGATCCCACATCTTAAATTGTGTCACTCCCCTTCCGTCAATTACGTGTGTTCATCAATTATTGATACAAAGGTTCTAGAAACTTGAAATTTGGTACAAGGGTTCCTCTTAAACCAAAGAAGAACTAAAGCAATTTAAGAGGCCAAAGGGAAAAAAAAATTATGGTTGCCTGTAAAGTCGGTTTTACAGGCGAAGATTTTACGTGACAACGTCTTTTTCTCGGTAGAATATTTATTGATATGAAAATTATTAAATTGCACAATAGGAACAAGGAATTGAATGAAAATAAGAATTGCACAAATTTTAACTATAGAAATATATTTTGTTTACTAAAACATTGTACATAATTTGAAATTAATTAAAATTTGTTATTGTAAATGGTAAAGTTGAATAAAACATTTACTAAAATTGGAATTTGAAATTCCTTGCTAAACACAGTTAAATTCTAACTCCGCGCGTGGTGATTGGTCGGTTTAGTTCGTTTGTTTGGTCGCACTGTTATGACAGGTTAGAGGTTATAATTTGTTATTTTAAATGTTTGACTAGCAATACGCGCTGTTTCTTCTCAATCGACTGAATTACGATTGATTGCAGAGTGATTTAAACTAATAATTTACTTAACACTATCAACATTTGTCAATAGTATGACATAACCTATAAACTCAGTTTCTCAACTTTTGTGTCAATCTAACAATTAATCAATCAATCATAGTTTACGATAATGAAATATCAGTGTACAATTATTTACCTTTATTGTTGTAGTTGTTGTAAATGACGAATCTAAGCACTCCACATTTTCACGAATAAACATGGTTATCTGCTTTATCCCGTGCGGCGGACCCACAGTTATCTGCTTTATCCCGTGCGGATCCCGTGCGGCGGACCCACTGGACGGGCATCGTAACGTTACCGGGCGTTACACTTTTTCATGAGTGACTCCGAGCCGCAACCTAATTTAAGACGTTGTCACGTCAAAACCTTTAAAATGTTAACATTAGAATTATGGCAACCACGATGACTACGAGAAAATCGCAGAATAAACAAATCCATAAACAAACTGAATACAGTATTTTGACATTATTCAGTAAGTTATCAACACACGTGATGATATTACTTTGTTGGATTAGATAGTAAGACTTTCTTTACGTTCTGCCGAGTCCTTCAATACTCTGTTGTATCGGTAAATTCAATGTCGAATTGTTAACATCTGTACACTCTTGGCTTTGATTACTAAACAGACTACGATACGATATTTTATGCAGTTATAGCATCTTTTGCCAATTGAAACGTTTTGGATTCGGGTTATAATGCGGGGAACGAAGAAACAATGATTGTAAATAAATTACAGAAAAGTAATAATTTGCGAAATTGAGTTAAGTCTAATAATATTAAAGAAACAACCAACATTTTAATTTTCATTCATAATAGGTCTTTTATTAAATCGAAAATACCTCCGGGCTATCTCACACAGTTCTGTAAGTTATAAAAAAATATGATCTTGATCTCTAATTTGCATTACAGCAAACAAATGATATTAATTGAAATAGCCTGTGAAATGTTATACGGCAGTTTTATGACAGCACAAATACAAAATTAATTAGTTTAACCACTATTTTAAATTGTTTTACATTTGCTTGGTCAGTACTATAATAAAATATCAAAGACAAACTTACTACTTAACTTTTACTGTAAATTTAAAGACTTATAAAACACATCTTCGTTGTATTTTGAGAAGTAGGCTGCTCAGGCCTTATATAAAAGGTGTAATAAGACAAAGTCAAATAAGGAACAAAAAGATACTAAGACCGGAGTAAATTGAAATGGCCATAAATATACATTTCTTCGCTTCCTTGTACGTGATAAAAAAATCCAACATTGGAGTTGGAAATAATAAACTTCACTCGAATCACAAGTAGTCATACACGTGCAAAGCCTACTAAATTGCGTGCGAAGATGTGGATAACTGCTAGTTATAAATAACAGGTCTAGTGCAATAGTGCTATATAACCACCGTACAGAACTAGCCTTACTGAACAAGTCACAGTATGAATGCAAGTCTTTTAAAGTTGAAGCTTTAGGGTCCCTACAAGTTCTAGCAATAAACATAAATTGTGGATTATTGCAACTTGTACAGGCATTATTAACTGTAACCCAAGTTGATCCCTTACATTGCTGTGAGATGGATTCTATGAAGTTGGTGACAAGGCAGACACTGAGGAGATTCATAGTTTTCCGCAGTTACAGGAAGGAGTCGAGTATAGGATAACTAAACGCAATTTTATAAAATGTTAACAAACACAAGAAATCATGTTTTATCATTCTTAGTTTAGTGTCTGTCCATCTATACAGGATTTTGTTAAATTTTACACAATCACTTCTAAAAAACCGCTCTAGTGAATTTCTTGAAACTCTACCATTATTTAACACAGTATATTTATTTTTGGTTTAATATTTGATTCTGAAATATAAAGGTAATCAGTGGTAGGTAATGAAAATACTAATGTTCGTATAAACATGTACAGCAACAATTATTTACTGTTGGGATTTGAATACATGGGAGAGTTCAATGTTACTGTTCTATCTACTGTATGATAATAATATTAAGGTCTAATCTAACACATTAATAGAAATGAAGAAACGATCAAAGTAGCACTACACAGACAGCAACTACAACGTGCTGTTAGTGGACAGCAGTGTCGAACAAGTTCTCAAAAACTCCGCTAGGTAGTGTAGCACTACAGTGTGCCGTGTGTGCAGTTGGATAATAAACTCTTGGGCACGTCCACTGTAATTTTCTTCCGATTTATTCAACAATATAGAGTGGCAGGGGAACAAGTTGTCTGGGAAGTGATAAATTTAAACACTGTATAAAGATTGTAATGAAATGTATAAAAGCTTCTGCTAGTGGCTATATCGCTTAAATCATAGAGTAAATAATTAATAGTATGGTATAAAAAGGATTATACAAGTATTAGATATCAAGTACGTTAGATATATTTTCAAAACCTTAAACTTTTATGTTGACAACTTAATTTAAAAAAAATGTTCTTTAGTTAATACATAATAAATGAACGTTATAATTTATTGTACAGCCTGTAGACTGTAGGGAGAGTGTTCACCTTTCTTTCTCCACTCTGAACAGATATTCCGTGGTTTTCTTATCATACCAATGAGCGCCATTTATTTAGTCAGCCATTCAGTCTAGGGTTATAAATTAACTCCCCGCCACCAAACTCCCCAATTCCACTCTGTCAGAAACGTTTTAATGAAGCTAAAATGAGTATATTTTCCATTTTAAAATTATATAGCTGCGTTTGATTATATAGTCATAATTTCTAGTGAGCCACTTCAAGAAAAAGAAGACCTACGTAAGTACACGGGTTATAGAATTTTGTTTGTAACAATAAAGTTCGTGGATACGTAAGTTAACTGTGAAAGGCATAACGCGTACGTTTAATATCCTAATGGATATGACTTTATATATTGTTTATATTGTGAGGGAAACAGCTAACGGTAAAATACTTAAGTAAGGGTTTTATATATGAGCAGATTCCAATCTTATATTTCACAATTATCTTTGGTCAGGTAACACTATTATATTTTGGGATGAAGTCGTCATAACATACGATTATCGATATCTGATGCAATAATCACTATCTATTGTAACTATCGTTGAACAACAGAAACAACAGAAGGTGTAATATACAGTACATATTCCTAAGTACAGTTTACTCACGAAACTGTTCATTTATACGTAACTGCTTAAACTAAAGCAAGTATCAACCACATGATTAGTGGCTTTTAAAATCATATCAGGAAAACAATCAGAAGTAAAAGAGTTGATTGATGTACGTTGTGAGAAAGACGTACGTATCGGATTACCTACTAAGTAGCTCATCAATTTCTTGATTCACGTCCTAGAGTTCAAATGGGTCTTCCTAAAACGCTAATTGGTTTACATTAAGATGCTTCGATAATTAATTTATAGCCATTTAATTTCTCTGTTGACATAAAATATGTAAAGGATTTTTCTTCACAAGGATTTACAGACATTTAAAGTAAGAAGTTAAAGCAATTCTGCAACCAAACCCAAACAAAACAGCTTGATCATAAAAATATTAATTGTTCAGTATAACAATTTTTCAGAAAGTGACTTTTAAAAATATTTATGACTTAATAACATATGTTTAATGAAATACAATTAACAAAATATTTGTAATAAGTTTTCTAAGGGAATTAATTTTATGAATAGCCTAAAAGTATGTAATTCTTTCCAGTCAACCTCCATGTAAATACTTTAACAACTCATATCCAAATCTTAAACCGTTTTGATTTGGGTCTAAATAAAAGAAACTCGTAAATTTGTTTCAAATGCCTACCGCTCCTTATTTAGTAACCAAAACGGTTTTAAGTTTTCCTGTTTTAAAGATGGTGCTTGGTTTGTGAATACAATTTTGTTTGTACAACAAATTACAACCGAGGACCGATTACACCACCGATTCGAAACATAAATTCCGAATTAACCGCGAACTCTATTCTCTGAGACAAGCGATTAGGAAAGATGATACGAAAATGTAACTCCGGACAAGACCTGGTTGTCAATATCTCAAATTCCTTTGCCCCTTTATATACCAATATGGGGTTTACCGGTATCCCCCATCAATGTCATCCAATAAAAGGTAAGTTTGCTGCCTCCATTTTGCTAATGTGAACACAATGACTTCTGTAAGAACTGTTTCGTACTAACCAGTATTATGCACGACGTAAGCATGAGTATACATGATACCGGGCATTTCCTCCTTTGTAGAACCAATATATTAATTTCTCCACGATCTACACGTTAGGGAGTTTTCCCTTTCCACGTCAGAAGTTGAGAAGATATCAATGGTTTTAAAGACAAGGGTAAATAATTAAGGTCATTGTGAATACTTCAAGTTTAAGTGAATACTGTAGTTAATACGGTAATATAAAAGAATATTTTCGGACATTATTCTTTTTCCAGTGATACAAAAAATTAGTTCGACTACTTTTCGAGATCTGCGATCTGAACATTTACTTCGTTACGGATAAATAATCTAAAACACTCGTACAATCTAGATTCAAGTAAACAAATAATACCAATTCGTTGTCAGAGGTTGGCTATAGTGTGCAGACCTGTGGATTAACAGAACTATGTTCTTTAGTTAATCTTTTAATAACTGTATGTACCTGAGGAAGAGATCAGATCGTAGATTCCGAAACGTGGTGTTACTGATGTCTTATTACTGAACGATTGCATATGTCCAAAATATCTGTTCGCTTGACAATCTTCCTATCGAAAAAACAAATTTAAAAAAAGCAAAGCGATTAGTTCAGTTTTAAATTTTATATGTGTAAAATTTTAGTACCCATAACATTTATTACTGTAGTTCACTCCATAAATTTGTTAGATAACCATCGCTATAGCAAGTCATAGCTAATACAGCAATTTTCGGCGTATTCAATTCCTAAAAAAAATAATAATAAATTTAAACAAAGTCACGCTCACTTAACACATTGAATGCGGTGGACGCACATTACTACTATCCTGGTTGTCCTAAAGTCTGTCATATTGAAAGTGTTGAATATTAATTTATACCAGGGAAAACTTTAGATTGTATTTTCTCAGTGAAGCAGTCTCCACTCTGTATGTACTAACCAGTATTATGCACGACGTAAGCATGAGTATACATGATACCGGGCATTTCCTCCTTTATAGAACCAATATATTAATTTCTCCACGATCTACACGTTAGGGAGTTTTCCCTTTCCACGTCAAAAGTTGAGAAGATATCAATGGTTTTAAAGACAAGGGTAAATAATTCAGGTCATTGTGAATAATTCAAGTTTAAGTGAATACTGTAGTTAATACGGTAATATAAAAGAATATTTTCGGACATTATTCTTTTTCCAGTGATACAAAAAATTAGTTCGACTACTTTTCGAGATCTGCGATCTGAACATTTACTTCGTTACGGATAAATAATCTAAAACACTCGTACAATCTAGATTCAAGTAAACAAATAATACCAATTCGTTGTCAGAGGTTGGCTATTGTGTGCAGCCCTGTGGATTAACTATGTTCTTTAGTTAATCTTTTAATAACTGTATGTACCTGAGGAAGAGATCAGATCGTAGATTTCGAAAAATGGTGTTACTGATGTCTTATTACTGAACGATTGCATATGTCCAAAATATCTGTTCGCTTGACAATCTTCCTATCGTAAAAACAAATTTAAAACAAAGCAAAGCGATTAGTTCAGTTTTAAATTTTATATGTGTAAAATTTTAGTACCCATAACATTTATTATTGTAGTTCACTCCATAAATTTGTTAGATAACCATCGCTATAGCAAGTCATAACTAATACTGCAATTTTCGGCGTATTCAATTCCTAAAAAAAATAATAATAAATTTAAACAAAGTCACGCTCACTTAACACATTGAATGCGGTGGACGCACATTACTACTATCCTGGTTGTCCTAAAGTCCGTCATATTGAAAGTGTTGAATGTTAATTTATACTAGGGGAACCTTTAGATTGTATTTTCTCAGTGAAGCAGTCTCCACTCTGTATGTAGAAGACATATACTTAGTAAAACTACTTGATTAAATGTTTTATTTTGTTTTCTAGCTGTTAAATATAGAAATCTCTAATTTTAATTTCTTGAATACTGTAAACTCTCTAAGAAATGCCAAATTTGTTATGAGCTAAAAGTAGAGCCTGGTATTCTCTGAAGTTAAGGAATGCTGAGTTTAGCGGTACATTTATTGGTGCGTGAATCAAAGTTTGTGAAAGTAACCAGATCCCTTGTAAAATATGAGGCAGTGATTAGGATTTTAGGAAGTATCACGATACTGATGAATGCAAATTTTAAAGTAAAGATAAAAACAGGGGTTGGAAGCATAGAGTGGTCGGGAGAACCCATATACTGAGAAGGCTCTATCGAGTCGTGAAAAGATCAGTTCAGGGGCTAAAATATTAGAGACTGAAAACCTAGAGATCTGGGTTTTATGATTAACAATAACAATTCTAATTTGAATTGTATAATCACACAACCTGGATTTTATTTGAAATCGATAAAGAATTTCCACCTTAAACTATATATAAAAACTATATACAGACTCATACAATGGCGACTTTTAGTATCTTGTTGTTCTAAATTGATCTAATATTATTATTTAATTGACGGTTTAATTACACGTATAAATTTAGGAAAAATATATACTAAGAAAAAGTTATAGTTTTATATTTTAACCCTTTCGACACCTCTCCATTTTGGCGTTGTCCGATGAATTTAGTAGTAATGGAATTTAAGTATAATTACAATATATCGTTTATCAAACTATTTATTGTGATTAAAAATGTTGTAAACTAGTGATTGATGTTGGTAACTCACAATGTAAACTCTAATAAAATTACTGTTTGCCTAATTGCTTTCACTTTCCTTTTTATTAACCTACAATACATTTTATTTATATTTACTCTATAACCAACAGATATAATCGTATATATGTACTATAATCTAAGAATTATACTGCGCGTATGGAAATAAAATAACGTAGCTAAAATATTTAGTTTTAACAATCTGAAAAATGTTTACATAAATAATTTCACTTTATTACTTTGTCTCTTCAACGTTAATTAAGACGAGGAAATAATAATGGTTCGTTCAAACGCGAAGAAGATTTTAAAATAACTTTCTTTAATTGAATAAAGTTAATTAACTCTTCAAATAAGTGTTAATTATGCAGACAGCTTAAAATCCAGAAGAGCTAATTAAAAGAGTGATAACATTGTTATTACATGGAAATGATGTTGAACAATGACTTAGTTTACCTACCTTTCTCATAAAACAAGAGCACATAATGGCTTTCTGAGGAAAGGAAATGAAAGTTCTATCTTGTCGGGGTGCAGGCAACGCCCGGAGCCATTTTTCCCTTCATCGTGAAGATATTTCACCTGTATTTAGTGTGGCTGTGTGCGCTGCGGCGCAGCGGCTCTGGGAACTTCATCTCCTCTTCGGATAAATGAAACTGATTCTTTTATCCCCTCGGGCTAGAACTGGCTTTTACCCCAGATAACAAAGAGCAAACGTTTCAATCCGTGAAGGATTTCTTTTAAAGTTAAATGAAGCAGAAGTTAAGTTGGGCTTGATTAACGTGATCAAACTTGTGTTTTATAAATAACTTTGTATCCATTCCTCACGATGATATAAGTAAAAAATGAAGCGCTATAACAATTGTAATTAAAATGTGATTGCGTGACTGGAGTGTATACTCGTATTATTAAGAACCCGACTGAGCTTTCCTAAAATCGTGTCGTTGTATATCTATCTGCCCGTCTGTACAATAACTCTTGATAAAAAGAACATACAGATTTGAAACTTGGTACATTGCTTTCTATTGGTCCAAGCATGAAATATTTTGGTTTTGGAGCCAAAATTTCAAAGAATAGATACTTCTTGATAAAAAGGTCCTAGAGATTTGAAACTTGATAAATAGGTTTCTATTGGTCTAAGGATGAACTGCATCGATTTTGGATTCTAAAGTCCATATGGCAGTTCACCCGTCTGCCTATCTGTTTACGTAATACCTATTGATAGAATGGTTATAGAGAATTGTAACTTGTAAATAGGATTTTCTGGGTCCAAAGAAGAACTGTATTGATTTTGATGTCAAACTTACAAGGGCTGTCCGTCCATCTGTCTGTCCGTCTAAGCGATAACTCTTTCGTTACATTCTGCCGGGTCCTTCAATACACCGTTTTATCGGTTTAATGTTTTATTAATGGCTTGTGTTAGTAATCAAAAACGATTAATGAAAATTCTGATTTAGATCATTTAGAAAATCAATATTCGTAAATAAATTTATAGTATATCACTTTATGCGTTAGTTTTTCTACACACATCCGATTGAATACATCACTAATATTCAGGCTCTTTCATGGTTCTTTGACAATCCTCCGGAAAGGTTCCAAATTCGCACTACTTACGAGAAACACGTTCACGTGTCATACAATATTTGTTGAACGTTTGGTTTGACTATACTGCGCAAGTCTGAATAGCACAATATATTTTACAACCAGGCTTTAAAATATACCTGAACGTTTAGAAGGGCCTTAAAGACGGAGTGCATTGAACGCAATGTTATTATAATGTAAGTTTTTATAATTTATTTCTGATTTTACTGAAATTTCTGGCAATTTGTTTTTGAAACAAATTATAAAACCATGCTTATGACATTGCAGTTATGAAAATAATCAATTAATACTGTTATAAAGGTATGTCACTCTTCATTGTTGTAATATGTAAAAAATAGTTTTTAAATTATACAATCACTTATATTACTAATTCATATACGTGAGACATTTGAATGTAAATTCTTTTAAATTCAAAGATTTTTGCACTTATTTTGCTTCTTATGTGATTAAGAATGTAAGATAATGCTACAACTCGCATAAAAACACAATCTCATCTACTCTCTACTACTACTGTATAATTTTATAAAATCAATAGTATTCTTTATTATAGGTTTTATTATTTTGAATACTTTTTCTTTTTTGTGTGTGCCATTTAGAAATGAAAGAGTATAGTTTTGTAAGCTCTACAGGTAAACTGCACACACGTTCACTTATTGCAACACACTTGAATTGTTCACGATCTTATCTTAGGTCGTTTCCAAATTTGAATGTGTGTAGAAAAACATTAAAGAAAGACAGGAAAACAAACATGTTCAAACTCATGTTTAAGTGATTCTTTTTCACTTTTTTATGTTAGCAAGACGCATGCTTTTGGTAGGTTGTAAGTAAACAGAATTAAAGGGGGTCTGATAAGTAATATAAATAATACTATTTGTATATATCGTGTCTTTAAACTGCATTCCCGAACTTCAAGATATACATTCATTAGAACGAAATAATATAGGTTCCTGAAAAAATTAATATTATTATTGTTTTTCCTTCAAATTCTAGAACAATTTACGTACCGTTTACACGTTTGTTAAGAATATTTATATTTATATTATCTATCATATGAATAAAATATCATTAATTTTAAAATGGTGGTAAATTTTTAAATTGCTATGCTGATGCTTAGAAAACATTTTGGGAGAACATTATCAAGAGATATAAAAACTAAACGTCTTATCTCGCATTTTCCATACGAGTATTTAGAAAATAATTCAATGGTACTGCTGGAATGCACGTAAATCTTATGTATATTCTCTTAATATGGTCGCACGAGAGCAATAATAATAAATTTTTAGTGCATTGTAGACTCTTTTGTAATAATAGAACGAATTCATGGAAACGCGTCAATAAGATACTATCATTATATAATATTGTAAGTTATATAAGTGCATCCCTGAATTTGCCTTTTAATATTCAGATAATCAGATAGAACTCGAATTTGTTAGTATGCAGTGACTACTGATCACGTCCGTCATGAAACAAAGAATTTAGCACGCAGTCATTGATTTCTAATTCCTAATAATTTTAATCCTACCCCTATATTTTAAGTTCCGAGGAAACAGGATGTTTTGTGTTTTGTACATAACGTAAATAAGGTTTCATAATAACACTTTAATTAATAAAAGTGTTTAATTTTAAATTACCTTTTTATTCTTCCATTGTAATTTCGTAAAAAATTCAACTTTACATAATGAATTTCTTAAATCTTTTTATTTAGTTAAAGACTTTGGTTATTGAGTTAATGCTCTGATTGGTAAGGTAAAAGGAAAATATTGTCGGATATTAGTAAGGTTGATTATGGATTATAGATAGAGACAGCGTCCATACTTTATTTTATACCTTCAGAAGATAGAGCGGTATAAGCCAGTTTCACCGTCTCCACCTTCGACTAGGCTAGAGCTAATGCCTGGGGTTTTGATTGTTTTAAACGACTCGAAGACGGATCTTCTGTTGTTCAGAGAAGAGACCGGCGACGAGTCCCCGAGGCTCTGCAGCTCTCGGCTTATATGCCGGTTATCATTCCTTATCTCCACCTCGACTGCGACACTCTCAAAGAATGCCTGTGTAACCTGCCGCTAGCCGCCGCGCCGCGCCGCTGATAAACTGATAACTCTCTCTTGCAGTTGGTAAAGAACTGTCTGTCTTTGTCTATAACCGATTAATGACAATTCCACGGCAACACAACTCAACGTGCCGTAATTTGTATTCAAACCGAGACAGGGAGAGAAAGTGGAAATTAATATATTTTCTAATTATAACGGTAAGCAAGAATGACCGTCCCTGCAGTCACTTTATAACAAATTAAGGGAGGGCTGCTAGCTAAGGGCGTTAATGAGAGTCCCCGCGCGCTCTTGTTTGTTGTGGAGCCACTTAACTCTTTTATAATGAACTGTCGTAAAATTGTTTAAAACGGAGAGGCACGAAAAGAACAGAGCTTCAAACTGCTGACAATAACAACATTTTCCCCATCGTGTTTTATTACTTTCAGAAATGAAATATCTCATTTCTTGATAAATTCTGAAGATTATTAAAACTATCATCCATTTTAAATTAACTCAAAGTGTTTAAAGAACATAATACTGCTCATTTTATCATCGTTGCTGTGTTAATATAAGCTAACTCTTATTAAGTTAAGGTATTTAACGTCCATAATAAATAAACGGAGTATAACCTTAAATATTTAAAGTTTGTTGTATACATATCAGAATGCACGGGAAGTCAATGGAGCACTAATTAAACAGAATCGGTTTGAAGTAACGTTAACACGAGAATTATAGATTGTAGAATATTGAAAAACACTTTTAATTTCTTATCAATAACTTTTTGTTAGTAGTGTGATACTGCCATAATTTCCACTGTAGACTTCAATCGCTTGATCTACTTGTAGACAAGTGTGTATGGGATGGCAAAAGGAAATTAGTAATCACACATACGTATCCTGTATAACTACAACTGGGATAATACTTTGGATTAATAAAAATATGATAACAAAATTTGCACACTTTCTTGTTGTCTATTTATATACATTCTGTTAATTTAAATCTGTTATTTAATATAAATTGCAAGGAAGGTAGACATAATACCCGAAGAAAATAACTGCGCAGATCCAATTGATTTGGCGGCGACGCGTGCTATTTATCTTATAGTTATTAGGTATCTTATATTAGAGACATAAAAATAGGTATAGTATAACTACACTTGTACATCCAACGCATGAGAATGGAATCGGTATACATTAGAAGAAAATCCGTCTAAACAGATAAGATATATAAAATTGTTAATGAAAAGTTAAAATATAGCTATACAAAATGAGTACAATAATTGTACAACAATTATTTTTTTATTTTACTGATCTATCGATGATTACTTGAGATTATTCAAATATGAAAGTATATTAGAATACAAAATTTTTAAAGTTTTATGACAAGAAATAAAATTGCTTTAACATGGTTTTAACACTGTTAAAATTGAAGTTATATATAAAACAAAATGATAAAATGCAAAACTACGAGTAGGCTACATTACAATACACAAGATATAATTCTTTGTTTAAATCCCTCAACTATAATTACATACAAGCATAGTAAAACCGTGGTAGTATGAACATAATTTCATCAACATTGAAGAAGTTGATGAAATATAAGTTTCATTACCGAGGTAATTACGTGTGAATGTGTTAGATGAAATGCCGTTCTGGGACTGCTTTTCATATAAAGTTAAGTTAATAAAGGCACGTTATGGAGGCCTAAATGGTCCCATAACGGGAGGACGCGCTTGTCTTCCATTACGGTCCCACATAGCTTCACATAGCCGAGACTGGCTCTGACGCTCACTTTCATCTCTCATTTTTCGCTCAATAACTATTCCTATCTTAAAATTTCGTTAGTAAAATTAATATTATGTTAAATAGTGTTTCACTTATGTTACCAGTATTTTTATGCCATTTTTCTGTCAAACAGAAAATTAATTCTATTAAATTCCTATTTAATACTCCACATATTAACTTACAGTTTAACCTTTGTTTATTTGCTAATTGTCTAAAAATAATAATGATGTACAAAATATCAGACATAAAATTATTGAGAGTGTAACTTGATTTATATAAAACCCTACATTTATATAAAATATTATTTTGTTACAAACAGTTTTAGTAATGAAAAGGTTTTAATAAGGGAGATTAAAACGTCTGTAACGTGTGATATTAAATCCAGAGGTGACAGGTTTATTTAGCTCGGTGTACGTTAGTATGCAAATTGAAAATGAAACTGTAACTAGATTAAGTAACTGATACCAGTGGAATGAATAGTGACGGCCTGGTTATATCTCTGACTTTGTAGTTACAAATAAAGTACCGTAACTACGTGTGTACCTTACTTTAACAATAATAAATACTTAAATATTATTATTTATATATCTATTGGCCTGTTTACCATTAAGGTGTTTCTCCAGCGTCTTAATATGGGATGTGATGAATAGATCTCTGATCGCAGAACAATATAACGTTGGGCGACTGCAAGGTATGTAATGACTTTCCAATCCTCCGGGCGTCCTCGTTTAGCGGCGACTGTAAGGAACGTCGCGATGGGGAGTCCACTAGGCGGTGCGCTGCAATGTTGCATCTTAGCCGTCACTCACTACGGTTCGAGTTACGTTCATTCGTATTAAATATTTATCACTCAGAAGATTCATGAATGTGACTATGATATGAGTGCCTAAACAGGTTATGTTCCTCCGGGCGTCCTCGTTTAGCGGCGACTGTAAGGAACGTCGCGATGGGGAGTCCACTAGGCGGTGCGCTGCATTGTTGCATCTTAGCCGTCACTCACTACGGTTTCAAGTTACGTTCATTCGTATTAAATATTTATCACTCAGAAGATTCATGAATGTGACTATGATATGAGTGCCTAAACAGGTTATGTTCCTCCGGGCGTCCTCGTTTAGCGGCGACTGTAAGGAACGTCGCGATGGGGAGTAAACTAGGCGGTGCGCTGCAATGTTGCATCTTAGCCGTCACTCACTACGGTTCAAGTTACGTTCATTCGTATTAAATATTTATCACTCCGAAGATTCATGAATGTGACTATGATATGAGCGCCTAAACAGGTTATGTTCCTCCGGGCGTCCTCGTTTAGCGGCGACTGTAAGGAACGTCGCGATGGGGAGTCCACTAGGCGGTGCGCTGCAATGTTGCATCTTAGCCGTCACTCACTACGGTTCAAGTTACGTTCATTTGTATTAAATATTTATCACTCCGAAGATTCATGAATGTGACTATGATATGAGCGCCTAAACAGGTTATGTTCCTCCGGGCGTCCTCGTTTAGCGGCGACTGTAAGGAACGTCGCGATGGGGAGTCCACTAGGCGGTGCGCTGCAATGTTGCATCTTAGCCGTCACTCACTACGGTTCAAGTTACGTTCATTTGTATTAAATATTTATCACTCCGAAGATTCATGAATGTGACTATGATATGAGCGCCTAAACAGGTTATGTTCCTCCGGGCGTCCTCGTTTAGCGGCGACTGTAAGGAACGTCGCGAAGGGGAGTCCACTAGGCGGTGCGCTGCAATGTTGCATCTTAGCCGTCACTCACTACGGTTCAAGTTACATTCATTTGTATTAAATATTTATCACTCCGAAGATTCATGAATGTGACTATGATATGAGTGCCTAAACAGGTTATGTTCCTCCGGGCGTCCTCGTTTAGCGGCGACTGTAAGGAACGTCGCGATGGGGAGTCCACTAGGCGGTGCGCTGCAATGTTGCATCTTAGCCGTCACTCACTACGGTTCAAGTTACGTTCATTTGTATTAAATATTTATCACTCAGAAGATTCATGAATGTGACTATGATATGAGTGCCTAAACAGGTTATGTTCCTCCGGGCGTCCTCGTTTAGCGGCGACTGTAAGGAACGTCGCGATGGGGAGTCCACTAGGCGGTGCGCTGCAATGTTGCATCTTAGCCGTCACTCACTACGGTTCAAGTTACGTTCATTCGTATTAAATATTTATCACTCAGAAGATTCATGAATGTGACTATGATATGAGTGCCTAAACAGGTTATGTTCCTCCGGGCGTCCTCGTTTAGCGGCG
Organism: Homalodisca vitripennis; assembly: GCF_021130785.1. NCBI lineage: Eukaryota > Metazoa > Arthropoda > Insecta > Hemiptera > Cicadellidae > Homalodisca > Homalodisca vitripennis. The sequence continues at coordinate 150,554,570 of NC_060210.1, forward strand.
ACTGTAAGGAACGTCGCGAAGGGGGAGTCCACTAGGCGGTGCGCTGCAATGTTGCATCTTAGCCGTCACTCACTACGGTTCAAGTTACGTTCATTCGTATTAAATATTTATCACTCCGAAGATTCATGAATGTGACTATGATATGAGCGCCTAAACAGGTTATGTTCCTCCGGGCGTCCTCGTTTAGCGGCGACTGTAAGGAACGTCGCGATGGGGAGTCCACTAGGCGGTGCGCTGCAATGTTGCATCTTAGCCGTCACTCACTACGGTTCAAGTTACGTTCATTTGTATTAAATATTTATCACTCCGAAGATTCATGAATGTGACTATGATATGAGCGTCTAAACAGGTTATGTGAAATAATTCTAGATGTGGGCCACTCTGAAGATGTAGTATACATGATGGTAAATGAGGTGTTAATTTTTTGGACGGGTGCGTCGACAAGCAAAATTGTTAGTACTGAACAGCTGTATATCCCAATCAGTTGCAAAAGTTAGAAGTTAATTACAATGAATGCAAATTTGTATTGCAAGGAACAACAATTACAAGTTACAATTAATGGAAATTGTTGAGAACGTTTAAAACTCTTCTTTTGCGCATAAATAAAGAAGGACGTTGTCTTTCAGTAGTTTTTATCAGCAAATGAATGAACATTGTTTCGTCCAATTTTCTGTAATTGTGTTAAATCTAGATTCTGTAAACGTAGATAAACAAAAACTATGTTGAAATTATAGAATTTATACTTATGCCATTAGTATAGAATAGTATTATTTTTACAGAATTGATATTATTGAATCATAATATATAACTATATAATAATTCATTTATAATGAATACCTTATCTGTGATATAATTAATAACAATTTGTTTAGACAAGAGAACTATAAAATCCATCTGGTTTTCTAAATCTACCGAAGCATAGAGTACGGTAAGCCTGCAGATTGTCGTGCTCGAAACATTCACAATCGCTGGGTTGTCCCATACATCAGATATTAAATCAAACTCTGCTACTGATGCAACTGAGTAAACAACTAATGTACGTTTTAGTAATCAGCTGTAACCAAACAAACATACTCTTATTAGACTAAAATTGGAACTTAGGAAGCCCGTTGGACTTAGGTGCCTTGTAGTGGAATGTACAGGGTGTCGCACGAAGAGGTTTAAACGTTTAATTTTATATTACTTGCCCATTTATGCACCGAACATTTTCAAACTCTACACAATTAATGAAAAAGGTTTTAAAAATATTCTGTGAAAATTAAAGCTCCCTAACAATAATTGTAGAAACAAAGTAGTAACGTATTGAAAATTTTACTCTTTTGCTTCCTATAAAAATTCATTTCTTGAATTACCTAATTTGATTACTGCGTTGAAATTTTAAAGAACAGCTGTTTAATAACGCTCATTGTTGAAAACAGCTGTTTGATTGATGAATATTGCTTGTGCTATAAAAACATAACCTAACCTCCTCCATTACAGTTTTACTGATAATGAAGTTCGAGAAATGGCTTTTAATGTTGAACAAAACGTGATGTGTTGTGAGTGGGTTATTGCTTTTGGCAACATTAAAGAAGGAATTAGACAATTTTAGGTTGCCTAGCCAGGAGTTAAACCACCTAGAAATTCAACAATAACTAAGTGAAAAAAATCTTTTGTTAGAAACTGGAAGTGCCGTAAAAAAAGTATACTCGTATCATTGAGTTTCATGAGATACATCATAATTGGCATACTCAAATAGTTTTTTCAGGCGAGTTCACTTTCTATCGCAATGGTGCTGGGAATAGTCATAATTGTAATTATTACAACACCGGTAATCCGCACAGTCTTGAACAGACTACTAAAATCAAAAAGAATTACTGTTTGGGCAACTGTTAGTTGTAATATTATGCTATATTACGACATTTCAGACAGTACAATGACTGGGAATAGGCATGAACAAGTTTTAAATGAATAAGTATTGCCTCATTTTACGATTGCCACAAATATTGTTTTTTATTGTTTTTAAAGTATAGTTTTCAAATTTCGTTTCAACAATTACTAGAGAGCTGAAATTCTCCAAGAATATTTTAAAACCCTATTTAATGAATTGTGTAGAGTTTGAAAATGTTCGGTATATAAATGGGCAAGTAATATGAAATCAAACGTTTAAACCTCTTCGTGGGATACCTGGTAAATCGTACCCATAAAAGGCACATTGTATATTGTAAGTTTCGATTGTAAGGTTTCGATCAGATAGCAAAAATCGCCATTCAAATATGAAGATGATATTTAATAATATAGGTAGACAAGGAAGAAGTGTGAGTGAGATGATAGAGCCCCGCATGCTGAGGCGCTGTAGCGCTCACCGACGCTGTAGTAATCAACTCAAGTATTCCGCGTCTAATGACATCCAGCCGCCACACTACGTCATCTCCGCTTATCAGGCTTCACGAGAACCTCGCATCTCGCCTCGGTAAACGACTATATTACCATACGAAAGGTCTTATTTCATGAAGAATTCAATTTATTCAGTCAAACTTTTGTCGAATATAGTTAAAAGTTTTCTAAAATTCTTGAATATTGAAATTTTACTAACTAGAGGAGAACCCTGCCCGCTTCGCGAGTCAAGCGCAGTCTCACTTGTTTCATCAACCTCCGGTATGAATGTCCATCTGTAATTTTAAACCTGGTGCCGATTAACTCATGCAAGCATAGTGAAATTTAGCAATTTATTCTGATCATTTGAAATATTTACTAATTAAATATCAATAACTCATTATTCATACTAGATATTACTATTAATGGATTAATCAGTGTTCATCTCATTTTAGTATCTAAGATCTCTAAGATCTCTAATGAAACCACAAAACCAGATAAGTAAAATTTTGCTCACAAGTCCTATACGAGAGTAGGATATACACATTATTGTTATTAAAGTTCTTACTAATAATTTTTAAATTTCTTGCTTGAAATCTGCTGGTAACGTCTTACAATTATTAATGTCAAAAATAATTTGTTTACTAGAGATGATGTTATTAGAACTCATGAGCACGTTTTGTACTTTTTCTTGTATATTCTTGTATATATTATTGCTCATTATGCAGCAGAATAAAACTTAAAAGTACTGAAACCGACTTCTAAATCTATTAAAAAAAATAGTCATTGTTTGTACGCTTTTGTTTGTTTCCAATGGAACTAAAATTGAATTAAAAACAGGATCACAGTATATATTTCTTGCATATTTTTCCAACGGCTCCATGTGATCATTTAATGTTGTCATTGGGCTAGCAGAATACGCACAGCTACTGGTACGAGCCTAAGCAAACAATGTGGTCAAAGGGAAGTTAACAATGGTTCACTAATTGACTTCAAGTTGCAGTATCTCAATGTTAGGTGAGCTCTTTGACGCTTTCATTCGATTGGAATGTAGACACTTGTTTCTGTAACGATGACCGAATTCAATTTCAGATTTAAAATTTTGTTATTGAGAACTAACATCTTGACCTAATGAAAATTAATTTTTTGGTAACAATTTTATAAAGAATAAAGCAATTGAACCACAATAAAAAATAAATAACAGTGCTCCAAGAAATCCAAAATAAAAACAACCGCAGAGTCAATAATAGTTTGATTCCATCTTCACAGGGAATTCGTTTGGAATCCTCGTGTAATCAGATAAGCTTCTTATAGAAACTCTGATATGTCATTTGTTGATTTGAAAAATAAAAATCTCAAAACCCAAACACCTCTTATTGCTCCAGATAGATTCAACATTGGTTCTAACAGGGACGGTGCCTTGGGCCGTTACTCTAAACAAAGATAAGTTCCCTTGCATTTGTGAGGTAGGTTATGGTCATCAGATGAAAACATCTCGGTAACTCAATCTGTCTTGTTGCTCCATGTCGCTGTTCAAAGGACTCCTAGAGGAGTATACTTTTTAATCCTGGCATATACTAGAAAACTTCTCACATCGATTCTAAAGGTAGGTTACAGTGTTTTGAAAAATCCCCATTCTCGTACTTATCCTGCGTAAAATTGCAGATCATTTTAAAAGTTTATAAACTTTTGACTTGGATTTGGTCTGAACATGAATAATTCCGTTACAAATGAAATATATACACATGTTTTCTGTACCATTACGTTACCTTTTTTCCATGCTATATTGGGAGAAAAGTTAAATCTGCACTTATCATGCAGGCAATAGTATTGAAGCACTAAATAACAGTCTCCAGTAAATATATTGTCTTACTTAATGTTGTAACTATATATAGCTTAACTCACAATTTTATATCTTATTAGTAAAAATAATACTAAGAATTTACTCTGCAAATTAGGTACTATGCTTATTTCTTTGAAATGATACACATTTCTCATTTATTTTGTGGAATACGTTGAGAGTTTGTTGGTATTGGTAGTACAAATTTACGCATACATATCCTTACCTTAACATATGAGAACAAAACAGTTTCCACGCCTGAATGGCCTTACCCTATGTTGGAGTTCACCGAACCAATGAATGAACCTCGCCTAATAGAGAGCTATTATTACTGCGAAGTTGGCCCGCGATGAGACGCCCAACTCCAAACACCGGAGTCTGAGCTAATTTAAAGTTAGACAAGAACGTCATTTACATCAAGTGTCTACGTCAACCTCAGACAGTCACGGCTGCTAGTTAGTTGATAGTCATAACTCCAAATTATATCTCGGACGATATTTTTAATAATTTGATCATTATTTTTGTTTACTTAGAGGGTATTCTAAGTATGATTAGTTGGCATGTTGTTTTAATTTTATATTTGCATGCGTCGATAATGGTTGTAAATTTCCGGCTCTCCAACTTGTTTCAAATCTTGTCATTACTATGAAGATAACATATTAAAGTTAACTCGACTCATATTTATCAAATACTGTACATTGAAAAACATAAAGTAATGATCACAGATTATATTTCATTAATTGTTTAAGGAGACAAAAATTCAATTACAGTGTACTCGGTTTGGTTGTTGACTATGAATTAACAGGACGAATTACGTTTCTTGACATATTCATTAAGCAGGAACATTGATAACGTCCATATCAGTATTTCCTCCAGTACTAATGCGCTGCAGGGTTATTACAATACTGGCCATAGTAATGTAATGAGGGTATCATATTTTGGGTCGATATTACCCAATTACGTTTCTTGACATATTCATTAGCAGGAACATTGATAACGTCCATATCAGTATTTCCTCCAGTACTAATGCGCTGAAGGGTTATTACAATACTGGCCATAGTAATGTAATGAGGGTATCATATTTTGAGTCGATATTACCCAATTACGTTTCTTGACATATTCATTAGCAGGAACATTGATAACGTCCATATTAGTATTTCCTCCAGTACTAATGCGCTGCAGGGTTATTAAAATACTGGCCATAGTAATGTAATGAGGGTATCATATTTTGGGTCGATATATTTTCACTTTAACTTACGAATCGTGTTGTTCAGCTTAAGAAACTATTAAAATGTCTGTTAACTCTGGTTGGTTATCTCTTCAACTGTATTACAGAAACAATGTTTTACATTATCTTCAAAACTCTCTATCCCACGCCATGGTGTATATGCTACAGCTTTAGTAGCAATAACATTTATAGCGATGGAGTAGAACTAGAGTAAGAATTAAGTTGCCAGCAGTAAGATATAAACAAGTAAGTCAATAAAAGATTATCCGACCTTGTTATATGCCTAAACTCTATAAATGAGTTTATGAATGGCAGGAGTAAGTAAAAGTACATAATATTTCAAATTTTCCACCTTTTACTAGAAAATCACTATTAGTGTTAGTCTTTACATTATATATAACTACCAAGAGAGTAGGTCCTATCGTTAGGTAAATCTAGAGGAAAGTTGGTAATTGTACAGTCAGGTAACGAACTATGATCTAATTAATCAAACTGTTCATATGGAGTGAGCCTTTTGTAAGGATATGATAGCAAGAAAATTGAGTGAGGCCTCAAAAGATTCAATAATAAACCTCTAATCAGTTATTAGAGTTCTTGAGTTGGAACTGACTACTTTGTTCTAGCTTTACATTCTCTGAGATGATATTGTAGTAAAGATAATGGTGATTTTTTATTTTGGTTTAAATAGCAGGCACAACTAGCAGTATAAAACAAGAGGCTAGTACATCGTTCAAACTCAGCATAACTGACTGACAAGATCAATTTGGTGTCAGGTTATCAATACGGTATGAAAATATTAAAAACATTTCAATAAAAAAAAAAAAAAAAAACATTTCATAACGTGTCCGAAATATTTCTTGGTACCCAAGTTACTGAGTTCAAAATATTCATATAGGATAGATAAAACAATGATGAATTTGAAGGTGTTGTGATATTCTGAAATCCATCGTTTACTGGTCTTACTGAATCATTTCACGCCCAGCGCGACTAATGGAACACCGCGCTGCATCTGCTCGTAAGTAAATTGTTGAAGCTCACTGCCGACTTAGTAACGAATAGGACGTATTCTTTCTTGGGGATCAAATATATAAATATCGTTTTTAGAAAGTTGTGCTGAATAGAACATTAATAGTATGGTGTTAGTCCAAGATTTCATAAAATATTTAACGTTATATTCCTTAAAGGAAAGAATTTCTACCTTTTCCATAGGCTTGTGTCACTATATCCCCGTCAGCGATGTAATACCAACTCATAAAAATAAACTATATTTCGGTTTACAATGGTTATAATGCCATTTTAAAAGTACTTTTTAGAAACAAGGATAGGGAAAGTAATATTCCTTGGTTGTTATTGAATCTGAATTGCTTCGGTTGCCAGTGAGTTGATCAAACGAAGAAGTAACTCTTATTCATTTCCAGGGAAGTCAATTAATTTTGACAGTGCGGAAAGGGCCATGCAGAAATAACTTAATGAAACATACATTATAAATGACACAAGAAGACATCCAGAAGACATTGTTACCTCATTACCTTCTCCGTGGTGAATATTGTCTATAAAAATCTCGCTTAAACAATATACAAAAATCTAAACTCTAACAAAGTAACTCTGACAATCGCACAGACATTGAAACAAATATTGTAACTTTCATATGGTAGTAGGCCTACCTGTATTGCAATGCGTAAATGGTCCTAATCAATGTTTTTTATTCTAGCCTTTTGTAATATAAACCAACAATATACATGGTTTTCATAAATGAATGGTGCAATTTTGAATGCTTATAAACAATTTGCTATGCAGGGTAGAAAGATATGGTTGGCACCTCTGAATTCTTCAGCTCAATTAGTTTTATTGCTAATGTCAATATGGTGTATTTTCAACAAGATGGTGCGCCACCCCCGTTATAAGGAGTTTGTTCGTGATGCTTTGAATGCCAAGTTTAGACAAAGAAGGATAGGTCGAGGTGGCCCAATAGCATGGCCTCCTAGAAGCCCGGATTTGACTCCATGCGATTTTTTTTGTGGGGATACGTGAAAAACATTGTTTATTCTCAGAAGATCCGTGATTTAGCTCATTTAAAGGAAAGGATTTATGAGGCAGTATCATCGGTTACAAGAGACATGCTGCACAGTGTATGGGCCGAGATCGACCATAGATTAGATGTCTGCAGAGCTATCGGTGGTGGACACATTGAAATGTACTAAATGTATCAGTATAAAATTGTTTTTAACGAGGATTCTAATGAAATAAATATTTTTAATGTACTTCGTACGGTTCTCTTTTTATTTTATGTTTAAATTGTACCATTCATTTATGAAAACCCTGTATTTCCAACAACTGTGTTCATTGTTGACACGTAGGTTCCCAGGAACTCTCTTATACACTTTATACCATCTAAAAAATTAAAAAAGCACACGGCAGTTATCTGTTGATCTAATTGCCACATCGATAGTTTTAGGGGATTGCTTCCGTTTTTTAAAGTTTTTGTAACTTCTTCACGTCTTTATATAAGTTTTATAAACATTTTGTAGGGTAACAAATGTCTCACCTTTCCTCAGTTACTCAGTACAATGTAGAATTATAGGTTAGATTTCGAGATGTAATACCAACTCATAAAAATAAAGCATGTTTCTGTTTACAATGGTTATAATGCCATTTTAAAAGTACTTTTTAGAAACAAGGATAGGGAAAGTAATATTCCTTGGTTGTTATTGAATCTGAATTGCTTCGGTTGCCAGTGAGTTGATCAAACGAAGAAGTAAACTCTTATTCATGTCCAGGGACGTCAATTAATTTTGACAGTGCGGAAAGGGCCATGTAGAAAATACTTAATGAACCATCATTATATACTCCATCCAGAAGACATTGTTACCTCATTACCTTCTCCGTGGTGAATATTGTCTATAAAGATCTCGCTTAAACAATATACAAAAATCTAAACTCTAACAAAGTAATTCTGACAATCGTACAGACATTACAACAAAATATTGTAACTTTCATATGGTAGTAGGCCTACCTGTATTGCAATGCGTAAATGGTCCTAATCAATGTTTTTTATTCTAGTCTTTTGTAATATAAACCAACAATACATTTCCAACAACTGTGTGCTTTGTTGACACGTAGGCTCCCAGGAACTCTCTTACACACGTTGTACCATCTAAAAAAATTAAAAAAAGCAAACGGCAGTTATCTGTTGATCTAATTGCCACATCGATAGTTTTAGGGGATTGTTTCCGTTTTTTAAAGTTTTTGTAACTTCTTCGCGGCTTAATATAAGTTTTATAAACATTTTTGTAGGGTAACAAATGTCTCACCTTTCCTCAGTTACTCAGTTCAATGTAGAATTATAGGTTTGATTTCGATAGTTACGGCTTAATTCATTTAAGTTTTCATATTATACGAGTGTATTTAGCACCGTAATAAATGTTAAAAATCACGAAACATTTTCACATTTTTGCACTTGTGAAAATTTCACACCTTAACATAAAAAAAATTAACCAGAAATGGAAGATAAACAATTTTCCTACCAGAAAGAGATATGATAGGTAAGTGAGCAACAAAGTTAAGTTTACTGAGTTTACACGAAAATATAAACATAACCTTTGTATAAATAAAATATCTCAGTCTCTCTAAATGGAAATATTCTTCACGTCTCCCTACTATTTAAGTTTTAGCTTGGCTGCCATCTTGAGCATTTATCAGTTCTCGGTTCAGTGGGGGCAAGGCGACCGACTTTCATAATTTTTTATTTAGAAATCATAACTAAGAATAAAAAGTAAAATTTCTAAATTAAAGCAAAATAATAACAACTGTTATGTACACCAGTGATAGTTTTCTATTCCATATTATAGAGCGTTTATAATACTACTTCTCACAATATAAGAGTGTAATAAACAACGCTCAGAGTTATTCAGGTGAACCGATTGCATGTGTTGAGTTTCACAAGAGTCACAACATCCGCTTCCGTTCCACTCAATTAGCGTTTTATGGCCGCGTTAATTATGTACACCAGTGATAGTTTTCTATTCCATATTATAGAGCGTTTATAATATTACTTCTCACAATATAAGAGTGTAATAAACAGCGCTCAGAGTTATTCAGGTGAACCGATTGCATGTGTTGAGTTTCACAAGAGTCACAACATCCGCTTCCGTTCCACTCAATTAGCGTTTTATGGCCGCGTTTTATGTACACCAGTGATAGTTTTCTACTCCATATTATAGAGCGTTTATAATATTACTTCTCACAATATAAGAGTGTAATAAACAGCGCTCAGAGTTATTCAGGTGAACCGATTGCATGTGTTTAGTTTCACAAGAGTCACAAAATCCGCGTTTTTACACCAGTGTTTTTCTATTCCATATTATAGAGCGTTTTATAATATTACTTCTCACAATATAAGAGTGTAATAAACAGCGCTCAGAGTTATTCAGGTGAACCGATTGCATGTGTTGAGTTTTCACATGAGTCACAACATCCGCTTCCGTTCCACTCAAATTATGGCCGCGTTAATTATGTACACCAGTGATAGTTTTCTATTCCATATTATAGAGCGTTTATAATATTACGTCTCACAATATAAGAGTGTAATAAACAGCGCTCAGAGTTATTCAGGTGAACCGATTGCATGTGTTGAGTTTCACAAGAGTCACAACATCCGCTTCCGTTCCACTCAATTATTATGGCCGCTGTGTTTTATGTACACCAGTGATAGTTTTCTATTCCATATTATAGAGCGTTTATAATATTACTTCTCACAATATAAGAGTGTAATAAACAGTGCTCAGAGTTATTCAGGTGAACCGATTGCATGTGTTGAGTTTCACAAGAGTCACAACATCCGCTTCCGTTCCACTCAATTAGCGTTTTATGGCCGCTGTGTCATTAAGTACACCAGTGATAGTTTTCTATTCCATAGAGCGTTTATAATATTACTTCTCACAATATAAGAGTGTAATAAACAGCGCTCAGAGTTATTCAGGTGAACCGATTGCATGTGTTGAGTTTCACAAGAGTCACAACATCCGCTTCCGTTCCACTCAATTAGCGTTTTATGGTATAGATTCCATATTATAGAGCGTTTCTATTACATAGATATAAGTGTAAACAGTCTAGTTTATTCAGAGGTGAACCGATTGCATGTGTTGAGTTTCACAAGAGTCACAACATCCGCTTCCGTTCCACTCAATTAGCGTTTTATGGCCGCGGTGTCATTAATTAGTGTAAGCCAGGACTTAAGTAAACATTCCATGTCACACGGCAGTGACCAGCCTCTGGGGTATAAAGATTATCGCTGCATTTAATTAAACCTTTGTTGGCAATGAGCTTATGCATTTATGCCACTGTAATCATCGTTAATTAGCAAAATTTTGAAATTATTTCATATACAAGATGTTTCATAACAATCTGAAGATGTTCGGTAGAATAAAAATTAGTATAGGCCTAATTATAATATACGAATATAAATTATAATTTATCATATATAAAACTATAAACATCTGTTAAAAGTTTCTCTACTGTTACCACTACTATTTTATTTCAGAATTTTAAAAGATTGGCTTTTACTGTGATGACGACTACGTTTACTATAATACTGCTGGTTGTAGTTCTTATTTCAATTATTGTTAATGATTGTTTGTATGTGAACTTTAACGATTAAGACGATATTTCTTTATTATGTCAAATAATCATAAGTTATAATACTTAGGATAAAGTTGGTGAAATATTTATTTTAACGAACGATGTTACCAACAGTAAAGTAAGTAAAGTTTTCTAAGCAAGAAAGAGATGAAGAAGAGATGACTTTTTCCTTTAGAAACATTATAAGAACAGGTGATATAGACATCAAAGTAGTTGCTGTTGTTTACCTGAAGCCTTCAGAATCACCTTAACAATTTTCCGGTTGTTATAAACCTGAGTATATTCTTGTCGTTTATTTTTCTTTATCAATACGTTATGAAGTTTAGGTAAATATTAATTACAATAAATTTGTATGTCCTTAAATACATCAGTAAATCATGATGGAAGTAATCAAGTAATCGTGAAGATGATACATAATTGATGTAACTGTAATTTTATGGTAGTATTGACGCACAGCTTTTGTTGATGTGAACTACAAACTACAAGGCTTGAAAACGCCCTAAACGCCAACGAGTTACATTGTGGCCTATTAAGTGATTAACGAGTATAATACTTTATCTAAAATTGTAGTATACAAGACTTCTATACACACAGTTACAATTTAACAGTTGAGTTTGTATGTTTCATTGATTATTTTAAGTGAGGTAGGCTTAAAAAAAGACCTTAAATACTAATATGAAGCCCACATACAATGATGGATTGTTATTGTTCATAATATATTTGAACTTTTAATCTACAAGATGGAATTATAAAAGTAGGGTAGCGTTGCCTAGCACTTTACATTACTATTTGTACCAACAAAATGAAATGAAAAGGAATAAAATAAGGATATGAAAGGCGTATTGGGATGAGTGCCATATATTCACAATGACAATGTGAACAATGAGGATATGAACAGATTATCCGATCTCTCGCAGCATCTGAAGCTCTGCTTATCATATTTTCCCAATAAGGGTCATATGACTGGCTTGGAAAATAGTACTCGCAATGTTCCATACACATGGGAAGGTAATTGCTGTTTCACAATGTGTAAACGAGACTATTACAAATAACTAAACCGTAACTAATTATAGTAACCATTGATAATAACTATAGTAACCATTGTTACTATAATTAGTAAATACAATATAAAAATCTGTAATTGCCCTATCCAAGTCATTATAATGTACTCAATGTTGCAGTATTATTCCATTACAACTTGTGTTGTTTGTACAGTTATGCTCCAATGAATTTAAATTTACAGTCCAAGAGCCGAGAGCATATTTGTTGTATAATCACACAACATGGGGTTCGTTGATAATCAACAGAGGAATACCTCTTAAGAAAAGAAATAGAGGAACAGCCGCGGTTTGGTTGCCGAAATGGGAGGGTTTAAAAAAGGGTCAAACCGGCCGTCAGAGACGTAAATAGCAGTTATATCGCCTTCAGACCTTCAGATAACTGGATGAAAAGGCTGAAAGTCGCCACGTTATAGGGCTTGTATGGTTAACGTGTGTAATGATTGGTTTCAAGTGTGGCAAGCTAAACACATATGAACTAATAAAAATCTACCATTTGATATTTTATCCCTTTCGATACCCTTCCTATTCGACCTCTACTAAAATTAGAGTGGCTAACGTCCATTTCTTTCTTATGGAAAATTATTTTGTCTAGTTTAAGAAAACTGGGATGCATGTTTATACAATGCATTTTGGCTCTCCGGTTTCTTGACTATTATATGATTTCTATTCCCATAAGAAAATGTAGAGAATTTTATAAAATAAATTAGTGTCAACTGGGATTTGAACCACCATTGGTATTATTTATCGTACACGTGTTTCACCCGAATATAACACCGGTCCTTGAGTTGGAGATAAGGTGGAAGTTGACAACTTCCTTAACGGCATCACTCAAACGTATTCAGAAGGACTGTGTGTGTTACTCGACCAGGAAATGTGGGTTTCGTGAACATATTTACCTCAAGGCAGGGATAATCGCAGCAGTTCATTATTGTTCCCAGCCGTGTCAGCACAGGAATGTTCGGGAGTTATAGTTAAAGCCTTGGCATATTTACGACCTCACCTCGATTGCCTGTTTCTGCGAAGCTATGTTACCCGACATCTTCATCACCTTTGTGTGTTACAAGAAAGGTAAAAGTAAATTTCTTGGAATATTTAAGTTATTTCAGTCCTAATTGTAATGATTCATAATCTTAATCATAATGGCACAGAATGATGGCAAATCTACTTTTGAGCACATTTTTTTAATATTTTGCACCATTGTATATTTTGTAAATTTTTTAAATTTCTAAACATTACCAATTAATTAATGGCCTTAAACTAAAACTGTATGTAATTGATGTGTAAATATTAACTTTTATCTATTCTTTGATAAATTTAAATGCCATTAATATATCATTACATTTCATTGTAATACGCTAGAGTTGAAACGCTGGCAGAAATACATACAGTTGCAGAAATATAGTAGTCATATTGTAAAAGGAACTCCTGGTGTTTAAAGAAAACATCGTAAATTCTAAACAAATGAAAAACAAAACTGGTAAACGGTTCAACTTATATTTCTTTACACAAGTTTTATTTATAGACAAAGCTTTCCAAAGCAAAACTTGTACCGTCGTATATCTGCAACACAGATTCAATTTACTAAAGTGAAGTGGGTTTTGGAAATCGGGATTGCCTTAACGGGACTCCCAATCACTTTAATTGAATCGAAAAACCAATAAATTGTCGCGACCGCCAACTGTGATTTATGCAGTGCAGAGTTTTCCAATACCGTCGCTCGTCCCTTGGTTTAGGCGCTTTTAATGGATTTCGGATAAAGGTGCATTCAGTGAGTTATAGCAGCTTTGTTTTCCACCTTTGCAAACAAAACGTGAAATGGATCACTAATTCTATCTTTGTTGAGGATCCTAACATTTTAAAACCGTATTATTTTAGGAAGTATACGTAGATTAAAATTGTACGCACACTTTGATAGTTATGAAAATAGAAAATTTATGATTACACGCGATTAAAATTATCTTGCGGCTATAAACGGAGATGTGCATACAGATGGTTGTTTGGTTCATTGACATAGCGTTTTGAAATTTACATTAAAACCTTAATATATTAATACATTTGAAGCAACATAAACTTCAAAAACTTAAAATGATTTTTTACTACGAAAATCAATTGTAGGTAGACCACTAGAAATTTATGAGCAAGGACATTATGAGAAATGGAATTGTCAGATATTTTGTTACATACAACGTACGCTATCAAATTGTTTATGGACATGCTTATACTATGAAAAGTAAGAGAGGTTCCGTAAAATTTACAATTTAGCTTTTAATAAGAAGCTTGTAGTCTCCAACACAGCCGTTGCCGGAGACATTTATTAGACGGCGAGTTGTAGGAAAAAGCCTCTGAGCAGTTATCATCTCCGCAACCCGTCTCTTCCCATCGTGCCAGCTTTTACAATAAGAGCTTGCTCAGGAAATATATATTTCTTTTATACTATGTCCGGAATCAGTCAAGGTCATTGAATTTATCACTGAATAGAAATTTCATATTTTACCAATTGAATTAAGAGCATTAGGTCACTTAACTTTCATCTTTACTCTGTAACTAATGGAGAGCGAAGACAATCTTTATCATCACCCAATTGACCTTCGGTGAACATTGAACTAAAACTTGAATGGTTTTTTTAAACCGTCATTAGGAACGTTAATAATTTAGTCATCCAACTTTTAATCCAAAGCGAATTTACAAGAGTGATTGGTGATCTTCGTATCTTCGTCCGCAATAAGGTATAGTGACCAAAGCGATCGAAATATTGAAAATCTGGTAACTCATAACAGGTATGTTCAGTCGTTGATCCTGTTTGGAAGAAGTCGATAACTCCATAGTAAATCATATCTTGCTACACAGTACCGAAATGTTAGATGCGTCCAACGTGGTCGTTTTGGTCACTTTGGACAAGAAACTGAGGAGATATCTCGTTATCCTAAAAGAGTCTTTGCGCCGGAAAGACATGATATTCAGGATGGGTCGGGCTGCCTCCTGTCGACATCCTGTATTACATCTAACATGAGGAGGGATTAGGGACACTACATCTCAGTCATGCCATTTTGGATTGAAAATATTTTTAACACTAGTTCCACCTACTCAATACACTAAATCTATCCATGGACTATGTTCCTAAATATATCGGCATTTGCCTTTAGCGGGATGTTGCTCCTGGACATGTACGCGGTTGCTTAGATGAAAGTAACACACCGGTTTTTGCTGTACCCATAGATTCAAATGAAAGATATCATGAACGTGAACCTTCCAGGCGAGTGAACCTCTCAAAGCTTTCGTGTTTTGTTTGATCGACTTTGTGATAAATGTGTATCCGGATTTGGTTACCCTAGCTCATTAAACCTAGGCCTGTTCCTCAGTCCAGCAGTTATAATGTCATTGTATATCCTTATTTATACAAAAAACATTTTTCAAAGCAGCTCGGATATTAGTGGAACCATTTAAGATATCCTCTCTGTGTAAACCTACCAGATCAGACCTGGACGCTCATGGTTTACATATGTGTCTACAAGATTTCACTAGAGGAAGTACAATTTTGATGTTTTAAAATTTACTAATTTACTTAATTTTAAAATTTAAGTATTTCATCAAAATAAAATAATAATGTTGTTTATGTAATAGTTTTAAAAATAATAATACATTTTGTAGGAGGTTTTAGTTGCTAAATTTCAGTAGAGACTGAGCTGTAGATGGTTGTTAGTCCTAACAATGCCTCTTGAATACAGACAAATGTTGTTCCATGTCATAAGTAATGGAAAACTCAAGTTATTTCCCATTTTAAGGACCAATTTAAGCGTGTGCGAAATCTCACTTCTCCAGATACTCGTCAAGAGGGTTGTGAAGAGGATAATTTTCAGAGAGATCGTGATCGTATTCTCAGTCATTTAGTGAGGCCTTTGTCTTTGCTTTTATACAGACAATATAATACACTTTCCCGCTGGTGTCATCGGTGACAAATTTGATCTAATTTTGTTTTATATAAATGTGTCGTCTATATATTTCAAATACAGCAATGCTTATTTGTCATTTGGTTTAATGGACACTCAAATGTATTTTATTTAATCATATTTTAAAACGTATTTCCATACCAGCCTGAGGTATCTGATTTTTATTTAGTTTGACTTTACATACAAAATAATTGTGAAATAAATTGTGTTTTAAATCTAAATTCTGTAGATGTAAATAAATGATTTGAAGATATCAATACTATTAGTTATTTTGGTAGCTTTTGAAGTATATTTTCGACCTAAAAATAAAAAGTGTCTATCCCTAAAGTCGCATCAATTTATTGCGATTTCTTGTGTAAAGCGAGCAAAATATTTAACAACCATTGTATGGACATGGAGACAAATAAAAAAATTAACACCTACTTTTCCGATCATTCTGTGGGAGAGGTAAAACATGTTATTGCAGCGACAGTACATTTGGAACAATGACAGTTCTTATATACAATGACAGGAGATGTAATATTTATAGACATATTTGAGGGTTTTTCAAAACGACAACAATACGCCCCATAAAAAAATAACAAAACGTATGATATGAGTGTAACTATGCAGCCGTGTTCATGTTTATCTTAAGATAATAACTTTTCATTGATCTGGAACATAAGTTACAGGTCTACAGAGTCACAAAAAGTAAGCCGTCTCAAATGTGGCACCGAATAATTGGCTGTGCGTTATTGAGGACTCGAAGGACTGGATCAAAATTTATTTCTGTCTATATGTTCACACGATATCTCGAGAACAAGTGACTTATATACTTGAAAATATATAAAATTGTATTTATATTAAAGCACAATCGAGTTCGACCGTGGTGCATGTGAGTCCATGGGTTAGGCTGAGTTGCAGAATAAATGAATTTGTAAACAAATTGAAGCATATGGCACTTTACCCTAGGACATATTAACACATATAACCTAATGAAATGAGCTACATGGCTGAAATTTTGCATGCAACCTCAGCGAAGTATGTTGTCATGAGGAGGGGGGGGAGTAATCCTACATTGATTTAGTAGTGCACAAAAATAAAATTGTTGGGGTTCAATGAAAAATAAATTTATATTTGTAAGTTTTTACAAAATAAAAAAGGTGAAGTATTTATAAGTCTATTAGTACGTGTAGTTTAGAAACGTGATGTTAACGCTCCGTTACTAGCATGGTATGTTATGTTTTACGCCTGACATTTTCTACATGGATTGTGTTTCAAGCAGGTTTATAAAAAAAGAAGCCAAATCTAAAAATAATCCGTCTAAAATCACTGTCCTTTGGAAGTCATTATTTGACTGTAGAATAATAAAAAACAAGTATATAATTTTAACATATGCACAGTTATTTGTCATGCAAAAATTACTCATCAGCACTAACATTTATAATTAGTCGAAAATGAGCAGGAAAACTGTTACTGTAATCATGCATAAATGATACGGCTGAACGGTAGACGACCTCAAATCACTTTGCCAAGTGTCGTGAGTAAATCAAACAATTGACTTGAAGTGTACTTAATACTGAGACGCGCACTACCTCTTCCATCCTGAAACAGCCTAATCTAGCAGCGGTGACCAGGATCTGTGAAACCAGTTCTCAATGTCAGTGTGTCGTGAGATTCGCGCTCTCACTGTGCGGGACGTGCCGGCGCCAGTGATATCCACGCAGTGATAATAGCGATATCACTGGCTTGGGAGTGGAGTTCAGATAGTGCACTGATTTGGCGCAGGCGGTGAGTACGGAGTGATTAACAAAAAGTAATTTTAAAACAGTGTAAATTGTTTATTTTGATAAGTTAGACATCACTCAATAAAAACATGCTTTTTAAATATTTTTTATCGTAATGGGAACTGAGTGTTACATTCACATTCGATCCGAAATGATTACATGCAGTTTTTAAAATGCCACAAAGAATGTTAGATCTTATAAACTTTAAAGCTTCTCATGTGGATAAAAGTTGCGTTACAAATTGTATACCTATTTCACACCGGATATGTTTTTTTAACTTTTTGCTCAAGCGGTTCTATTGTTTGCTTTAGACGTTATTTTTGTCTATGACTAGTAGTAACACGAAGAACAATATTTTACTTTTAAACATCTAAACCGTCCAGAATTTTAAATTGTAATCTGCTTATTATTTTCACTAACAGTTTCAACAAAACAAAAATTACAAAAAAAGGATAGACTATTTAAGATGTATTTCAACTGATTATTGAAAATATGCTAAGGTATTTTTAATTTGGAGTGTCAGATAATGATACTCCCAAAAATATTATTTTAATGATAAAAATTGAATCGTTATTTCACTCTAAGCTTCTTTGCCGATTCAGGGATTACTTATCAAGGGGATTTCGTTTATCCCGATGCTTATTATTTTAGATAGAACAATCAAAATTTAAAACGTGAAACACATTATTCATACGTTATTACGTAAACAATAATAGTGTGTGAGAAAATGTCGCAATGACGGTTGCTATCAACATAACCGTAATGAGGAGTCATCCTTTATCGTTACTCCTCCAGTTTTCCTGCCACTCAAGTATGATAAAATTCGTGTGGCAATTATTTAGGCTACAACTAATTGTAACTGTTATTATATCCCTAATCACCTCTAGCAATAATGAAATCCTTTGTCATGATAATAACTCTACTGCACATGTTCTGAAATGTGTTTTCATATTGTAAAAGGAAGTGTGATTCTAAGAACATGTTTGGTTGGTATTGAATAAGCAGTGAAGAAAGTAAATAGAAACGTGCAACTCTTTGTATTATACAGAAGTGTTTATATTTACTTAAACTATAGATGAGTTATTTGACATAGCATTTATTAATCGGTAACAGTATTTTCTGATCTACATAGATCGCTAAAATATGTTAGAGGGAGATCTGGTTTGTTGAAAAAACTACTGCTTGTAAAGATAGGCACATCCACTTACTTAAGATAGCACTTCTTCAGAAATTGTTGCAAAAAGGTCAATAAATAAAGAGATAACAAGGTAAAAGGCTTAGATCTAATAATAAAACTATACAATGTGTATTAAAAATTTCAAAATATTATAAAATCAGTGAATTACTAAATTTTCAATTAATAACTCTGTAATATAAGTTAAATATCATGAATTTGGTTGTTGACCGAAACGTCAGTTTAATTTTGTGAGATG
The DNA here is from genome assembly GCF_021130785.1 of Homalodisca vitripennis. Classification (NCBI taxonomy): domain Eukaryota; kingdom Metazoa; phylum Arthropoda; class Insecta; order Hemiptera; family Cicadellidae; genus Homalodisca; species Homalodisca vitripennis. The sequence continues at coordinate 150,573,837 of NC_060210.1, forward strand.
AATATATTTTAAAAGCAACAAAATTGCCTTTTTAGGGTGATATTGTTTTAATACAAAAGGTAAACGACGTTTATCATATCTAGTAGATTACAACCTTACAGTATCTGAATCATGGCTATAACACGTAACATAACTTTCGGCTACTATAAGAAGTAAATAAACATAATACAAATAAAAACAGAATTCAGGTGAACTCCTTTGCATGATAATGTTTAATCACCTCACTTCTGTTCTTATCCTTATTATTCAGTGATTGAGAAAATAATAGGTAGTATGCCGAATTCCCACAATATACAATTATGATTAACAATTTTTATTTTAAGCTTTTATAAGGTTTCCTTATAAAATATTTAGCTAAGCACCTATTTCGCAATCATGCAATAAATTAAATGATATATTTAGTGCGATATTGTCACTGAGAATATGTTATAAAAGTAAGGGAAGTTATAAAATTTTATAAAAGTTGCTTTCCAAAACAGCAATCTATAACCAGGTCAGTCTGTTTACTCCACAAGAAACACAGTTTGAAATTACCATTTTACACCAACGTTAGGAATTTTATTGGTGGTTTTATTGGTTAAAAGAAGAATAAGATTTAGCTGTTTTTAGTATTTGAGTTTTTATGACACATAATTCATTTTTTAATAATTTTGTTTGATCAACAAGTTTAGTATTTACCAAAGTAGAAAAATATTCAGATAAAATTTGTAATGCTTTTAATCTATGTAGATTCCTGACTGAGCGTTAAATAGAGAATATGTTGTGTCTAAAATGTAACTTTTAATCTAATGTGTTAAATATGTTCTATGTAATTAAAGGATTGGCAGACCATATAGTTGATAAATGAAGCGTTTTTATTATCATTATGCATATTAAAATAAGGGTGAATAGTGGTTTTGATTCATCAACTGACGCAACGATGATTTGAGATAAGGTAAATTTGTTATCAAATCAGCTTTGTGTTATCTTGGTTTATTTAGGTATCGTTATTCAGATTTAATGTGAAATTACGTTAATAGAAATTACCTCATATATTTAGGAACCAAATTAACGCTGATCATACATAGTACGTTAACTCCAGTAATTATATAGAATAATATATCAATGTACTGTTATTAACTTATGCGAATATGTTTACCTTATACAAGACATCGTTTATTGAAAGTATGAATGTTTTGTTTAAAAAATAACCTACTTTGTAAAATAGTAATAAATATAAATTATGGCTGCAACCTCAAAAAAATCTGATCAGTTAAACTTATTGCCAGATTAAAAACTTTGTAACACCAATGCAACCAAGATTCATAAGAATATTATATATATATATATATATAATTTAGAAATGTTCCACAATGTGAAAAGTCTTCATTTAGAATGGCCAAACTAAATCGAGCCTGTCTAAGGGATCTTGTAAGTTATATCACCACATCAAATTTTAATTTGTAATAGGGTACTACTCCGGTAGTTGTTATCCTCACAGATCCTGATTAGTTTACTTGCATAATATTATAAAACATTGTCGTTCCTAATCTAAATCATTCATAGTGTTCGAAATTTATAACAGTTATAAAATTTGTGATTGAAGTATTCATTTTGTATAAAAGGGAGAATAAAAAACAAATAAACAAAGCTGAGAGGGCACTAAAGAAATCCTCTCCTCTCAAGCTTTATAGTTCTACTTGAGCCATCAGAGAATAAACTTGATTTTTTTATCACTGGTATTGTAGTGAATAAGACATCTTAGTTGTTGCAATTGCCGCCTCAGCAACATTAACATCTGCGAGATAAATTTGTATGTAATGTAGCAAATGTTTTGTTGCAAACTTATTTTAATAATTTATGTGGCCTTTAAAAGTTAGATTAGCCCAAATTTACTTATTAAAATCTGTTTTAGAGCATATAAACATCACGCGCTTCAATTAGGTTAATAGACTCATGCAAAATCTATTTTAGTAGTTTAGGCAACATATTATATTTACCTAAGTAGAAACAATTATTGGGGCATTCTCGTTAGCAAACGTGGGAGCTTGAGATTTGATGATGGCGATATTTGTCGTCCATGGGATTGAGCTTAACGTTAGCAAAGCAAAGTACTATTAGGTCCTTGTTAAAATTTCTACCCTGTCTATCTGTCCGCCAACAGGATATCTCAAGAAAGAATTGAGCTATAGATTTGAAATTTAGGAGACATTTTATTTCTATATATTAATAAGCATCATCATTTTCGATTTTTGTTCAGTCTCCTCTATGCGATGTTCCACATTATACTCTTAGCAAATAACAACAGGGTTACGTTACTCTTAGCAGTAACAAGTGGTCTGGCCTACTGCCCTTGCTATATTTTATTGCAAAATAATAAATTAAGTATTCTATAAACCTGTGAACTTTATATTTATATACATTATATATAATATATATAATTTTTCAATAAACATTGAATCACAAAAAGTACTTGCTCCGCCGGGAATCGAATCCGGATCTCTCACTTGCCGGGTGAATGTGCTACCATTACACCACAGAGCCCTTATCTTTATACAGTATATATATATATATATATATATATATATATATATATATATATATATAAAATAACAAATTAGTCTTCTTAGTTTAAATTTCCTTTAATATTTCGGCTTTGCCGTTTTCAAAAAGGTATAATAAAAGGTATAAAACAAAAATAACACAGCAAACATTTGCATAAATGTATTTATTTATTTACTTGTGCAAATGTTGTTGCTGTATTATTTTTGTTTTATACCTTTTATTATACCTTTTTGAAAACGGCAAAGCCGAAATATTAAAGGAAATTTACACTAAGAAGTCTAATTTGTTATAATAGAGCAATTCTGCATCATACAACCGAAGTGAATATATATATATATATATATATATATATATATATATATATTAAATTTGTTATATTAAATTTGTATAAATTTCAATAGCCGAATTTAAGAATTCAAATAAACAGATCTACATATCTTCTGAGTTTTATTTTACAAGTGCGTAATTGTTTTTCATTGTGGTCAAATCCCCTGAAATTTTAAACATTATTGTCAATAATGTCACTCTTATCAAATTAAAATCTCAAAATATTTCTGTGATTTCCCAATTCCTTGAATGTTTCGCTCTGTAAGTGTACGTAAACCATTCACTTTTTATAAATTTATTTTATACTTACGTTACTGTTTCTAATAACTGTGTGCTAAATAATAATTGAATTATTGAAAGTATAAAATTGTTATTAATATACGGTTTAAGAAATGCATAAGGTTTATAATGTGAGAGACGCGGGCTGAAGTCCGGGCGGAGCAAGTACTTTTTGTGATTCAATGTTTATTGAAAATTAGATCCGGCTATTGCCACTTATACAAATTTAATAAATGTTAACAGCGCTTCCTAGCATATGTTATGTTGCTTCTAAGCCACAATTTTTTACAATTTTTGTTTACCATTAAAAACCGCAATTCCCATCTACAGATTTGAAATAAGTACCGCAGTATAATTGATCTCTCTATCTATTGGCTGTCACGTGGACCGAACAGTTATCAGTCGATGTTGGCTTACTGTTGTCTTATCAGTGGCCGACGGCGTAGGCTCGGTCCCGATCAATCGGCCACCAGTAGAGCCACAGAGCTCTGGTGATCACGATGCCACCCTTCCCGCGGCCGCCCTCGTACGTTAGGGTCAGTCAGGCGGAGCTTGGCCCCTTCCAGAAGTTCCTCGAGAAGCCCAGTCCAGAGAAACTCAAGAAGATAAGAAAACGCCAAGGTTGGTACAAAAATAATAGGTTAAAATCGGTTAAAAACAGCATATTAAAAAACTTTAATGCAGTTAAAAAAATATTTATTCATATTTTTTGATCAGTTCATTTATTGGCTGTTTAGTTGACATTTGAAAATTAGTGTAACAGATAAAAAATACCATACATATAAATTAAGAGTATTTTGTTGATGTTTTAAATTATTGAGCCTATTAATAATATGATGCATGAAATGTGGAACACCCTAGAAAGCACAAGCTGTATTTTTACATTTTACGTGTATAACAAGACCTACAGAACAACTATAGACGTTATGCCCCTGAAATAATATGATAAATTACATGCTAAGAAAACAACTACGATGGGTTAAAGCAATATAGTAGGAATAAGTATTTGTGTTTTTATTTTTTATGAACTAGTGTTTAAATACCACAACAGTACTCAATGAATGATTGAGGAAATGTAATTTATATAATACACATATAACATGTTGCTAATTGATGCATTGTTTCATCAAATAACAAAATCTGCAATTTTGTTATAATTCAGAGGTAAATTTCTTTTCCGTGGTTTAAAGTATTGTTTGATACAGTGAAATTGACCTCTGCAGTATTTTCTTATTGTAACGTAATACATAGTTCTGTCGTAAAAACCACAGATACATAACTTTGTACAGTATAAAACACTGTTGAGTACCAAATGTCTCCCCTTGTGAAATTTCTCATCTAGAGAGACAGAGTGGGTTGCAGACACAGGAATTCCTCATCATTAATGCCCGCATTTCACATCAGGGTTGTTCGTTTACATTTCAAAAATATATTGTGAATGCCCAATGTCTACTATATTGAAGGTTCTAAGGTTCCCATTCTCGTATATAGAGACATGGTAGGTTGCAGAGATGCAGAGATCCTTCCCTGATGTCCACAGTTGACCTCAGGGATATGTGGTTACATTTCTCATATCTGTTGTGAGTGCCCAATGTCTCCTCTATTGAAGGTTCTAAGGTTCCTATTCTCGTATAGAGAGACATGGTAGGTTGCAGAGATCCTTCCTGATGTCCACAGTTGACCTCAGGGATATGTGGTTACTTTTCTCATATCTGTTGTGAGTGCCCAATGTCTCCTCTATTGAAAGTTCTAAGGTTCCTATTCTCGTATAGAGAGACATGGTAGGTTGCAGAGATCCTTCCTGATGTCCACAGCTGACCTCAGGGATATGTGGTTAACATTTCTCATATCTGTTGTGAGTGCCCAATGTCTCCTCTATTGAAGGTTCTAAGGTTCCTATTCTCGTATAGAGAGACAGGGTAGGTTGCAGAGATCCTTCCTGATGTCCACAGTTGACCTCAGGGATATGTGGTAACATTTCCCATATCTGTTGTGAGTGCCCAATGTCTCCTCTATTGAAGGTTCTAAGGTTCCTATTCTCGTATAGAGAGACAGGGTTCTTCTACTTAAACATCTTGTAAAGTTTTAAGTTCTTGTGAAGATTTCAAATGCATAAGGCAAAAATATTGTATGGGTAATTACAATGTAAGTTATGGACAATATCTTTATTTTGATATTTTAAATTAATAACTACATTTGAAATGTACTTTTATATCAATCTTGCTGGAGGCACATTTTGCATCTGTACCGGTAAAGACTGATGTATAAATTAATTATTAATTGTATTATTAATTTTTATTGAAAATAAGTAAATAAAATATTACCATTTATCATTCCAAACTGACTAGCTAATAAAATGTACGATTCCATCATATATGATAGTTTATTATAAATTAATTTCTTTTATAATCTTCATATTTTAAATCAAAGCAATAGACGTGTTTCATGAGGTAAATTCTCTACACTCGTAGACATTTTGAAAGCTTATACAAATGGTTTATTAGTTATTCGGCGCATATTTTACACCAAAATACAAGGCCATTTAAACGCAGATAATAAAAACAAGACACATTTCTCAACAAGGCTGTAATAAATGGTTCACTTACAAGGTCAGATAGCTCAGAGATGGACTCACAGCAATACCGTTATACTCGAGAATTACGTCACGTCATCACGACAACTAGTCATAGACGAGCACTAATTGTTATCGTGATAAGTGCCATTACCTCATACTAGATATTGATACGGCGGGGTATTATAAGATTTACATGACCTTATGGCTGGGCTTTCCTAGCTTTTCTTGTTCCATGTACTCATATACCCGAGTTTTATTTTTCTTTTATTACCAACAATTATAATTTGTAAAGTAAGCATTCATACTGCCAAGTTACGGATTGATTATACAAATGAATATTGCTAATTTTATATAATGTGTGGGAGTAGGGAGATCTTATACAATAATCGCCACTGTTTCACGTTTGGCAGATTTATAAGTTTTGTTAATAACTCGTATTAAATAAATAAATAATTGAAACATATCCATCAACAAAGGTAGGAAAACGCGGCGTTCTTATAATCTATTATAAATCTCATAACCTACACCTTAGTAAAATGTCGTACATCCGTCAAAGCCATGCATATTTGTAAACGAACGTACTAATCTTGGTGTCAGAATCAGGAAAGATATGCAAAAACGCACCGAAATGTTTATTATGAAATTGATAGCAACAGCCAGATTTTCTAGGATCTCTTTAAAACTATAAAACTAGTTTATAAAATTATCCCTTTAATAATTAATTTATGGAGATAAATAGAGCTGTTCTAAGCTAACTATAAATATTCAAAGTTTTAATAAATATTGATACAAATACAGTTTGTTTGACATTATATAACGTAATTGTAGATTTATAGCGGTAGATGTTGTACCTGGGGATCTAGTGCTTTATTGACTTTAAAGATTAATGTTACTGTGTCTGACAATGTCCCTCTAATGATAATTATATAGTAATATTTGTCCATGTAAGTTCTGTCTAATATTTAAAATGTTTTATTGTCCTAAATTTGACGAAAATGTGTAACGATAATTATTTTATAATGGATTTTGTTTAACGTACCGAATAATAATAGATAACAAACGATTTCAAATAGTTTTGACAATCATAACGTTCAGAATAAAAAACGTCAATAACACAGAAAGTACCGTATAAAACTGAAAACATATATTTTTATCACTTTGTTAAGTTAAATATACTACAAACATTCAAATATACCATACGAGAAATAGATTAGTATTATACAATATACCAAGAAAATCAACATGAAATGTTTACAATAAAACGTTTGCTGCGAGTCTTCATAAAGGCAGTGAGGTGAAACAACAAGCAGAGACATTTTTCGTTTCAATTTTCCGTTCAATCTGGAATTTTCGAATTTAGTTTAGTGTTTATTATACTTTACTAGACTAAGGTATTTTGATTGGGTGACTTTTACATACTTTTACATGTGATGAAGGTATTTTATAAATAATTAAAAAATCATAACTATTTTTCTCAAGCTGCCTCTATGTAAATTCGAACATGCTGTTATGGCTTTTTAAGAATACAAAACCAGAAAACCTTTAAATACACGGGTGGTTTAAAAGCGGACCCAAACGAAACAAAAATACATTTTTATTTTGATGTTCAATATAGGTGTGAACTTTTCTTTGCGCTATACGAAAGAAGTTATATAAATTATAATTATTATATTTTTTCTGTTCTATTACTAAATATGATGCACTTTAGTTCCTAAAAAACGTTCTAGAAGATAGACGTAGTGTATTATAACAAACTGTCGAGAATGAGGGCCAAGTCTACGAGAATAGTAAACACCCAGACGTGCCAACTCCCCACCTAGTGCAGGGTACAAGTGCTCAGTCTCGGTCGGTGAGCCACCACGTGAGTGGCACGTGTCACAAGAGTGAACTGTAGGCCTACAACAGGTATCTGCGTAGTGACGCGTGTGTCTCGTCCCGCTAGCTTATCACTTGAACAGTGCCTCCTAAATATGGTGTATAACATATTACATAGTTTATCTTTGTTGAAATATGTACATCAAGGGATGGAATTATACGAAGTCAAAGTGCGCGTGGATGGCCATCATAGTAATGGTACGATATAAGTAAGGTCAACAAACTCCTAGAAAAGGTAATTTATTAACAGTTCTACAGTTAAGAATCTAAGATACAGTACCTATAATGATAGTGGAATGGTTAGAGTTTATAAATGAATTATAATAGTAATGTCTTCCGGGAAAATTAAGTTTTATTATTACTTAATGTGTATCTCAAAAGGATTATCATATATTATGTGTCGTTGCAAGGCACATTCGACTGTTCATCGTAAGCTGAAATTAGGGTGTAAGGAGGACTGTAGGAATCAGAATCATTTATCTATGACATATTTTACATATTTATTCTCTTTTACAACCAGCTATAAATGTTTAACTGTCCTGTCAATCTTGCAATATAGAACAGTTCTTTTTTCTAAACATACATGTTGTTTTATTATTATATTATAGAATTTTGAGTAAGTTTAAGCGTATGGATTCTTCTCAATCCGTGATGGAAATTATACGCAAGTGCTTTGATACATGTGCTCATACACTAAATTCCAGGCTCAAGAAGATCACAGTCTACACTCTACACAGAATCGGATTTGAAAGTCCACCCAACGATTTTCCAGGAAGCGCTGCCCCTCCGCCCTTTAAGCTAATAATACAGCCATACTGCTCCTGTCGTTCTACCTCTCATTTGTGTACTGTAGGCATTGTACAGTTGTGCGTGAACATTGCTGATATCGTCTGTGTGATAAAATTTGTGTTTATAAATTAAATAAGTTACTATACCTTAATTCAATAATGAATTTAACTGTTTACTAAAAATAAGCCAATCACCCAGTTTAGTATCCAGTTAAACTTTACATTTTATTTGATTACAAAATCTCTGGTTTTACCAGCTAGAAATATTTTTTCTTGTGTACATCTCTTAATATGCCAGTTATTCCAGTCTACAAAAACAGTGTTTTCGTAATAAATTGTCAAAGTCCGCTCTAACATTGGTAACGCATTCTGTTGATTGTCCGCAGACAATAAAGGAAAGGTCACTGTCAGATAGCTGGTGTTTTGACATGTTGAGTTGAACACGAAAAAGTTTTAGATTAGAATACGGTACACTTCGTACATAAAATCTAACGGAAATATTTTATATGTTCCTGGTATATGAATTAGAGAGTTGAATTTGGTTTACTTATTGCTTCTTGAACCATTATTCCGAGATAAATAAGATAAGACTCGTCTTATTATATATTATATATAGAGTGTAGTAAATAAACACTATATATATTTATGCATATACACTAAAAAAATCGATTCATGGTCACAGTATTCTCGAAATAGTAACCCGATTTTTACTCAACATAGTCTTCAGTTTACTAAGTGACACCTTGAATTGGTTTAATGAGGGATATTTCTACAGGTAGGTTAAAATGCATGTCTTCTAAACGTGTTAGGAAATTAAATACTTTTATTTAAAAAAATGTTTAAAACGTAATAAGTTTTAAGTTTCAAGTGTCAAGCTGTCAAAGTTTTTGCAGCAATATTCAGATTTAAGTATGACTGCGATAGAATATTTATCTTCTTACCAAAGCATTTTACCGGAAATCACATTTTATAGTATATTTGGCATAAAGATGTGTACACAACAAACAACCAAACCAGAAAACCTTTAAATAAACGGTTGGTTATAGGTTTTTTCTATAGGTTTAGTAAAATGCATATTAATTTATTAGAACAATTTAAGAGTACGCCATTTCACATACGTTACCGAAACAGGCCTCGCTAAGGATGCATGAAACATTTTAAGTCTCTAGCTGCACATCTGTTCCTTATCTCACGTGTTTAAATGTCATATGGTATTATTCAGTTTGTGTAAAAATATTCACTAATGCGCGGTAAAACGCCATGGAATGGCATGCACCATCACCGAACTCGATATTGCCTTTAAAGAAATGAAGATTCATGGAAAGGTTTGTCCTCGAGATATCATGTGGACGGACAGAAAGACAGACAGACGGGCAGAAATAAAATGTTTCGGTTCCATTCGCCAGTTAGTTTTCTAAATCACCAGTTTCACGTCTTAATTAATTATTAAAATACGATTATGTTTGTTGATATTATGTTATCTGTTGATATTAACTGATTTTGATACTAAAACACTAATTTATTTACAAATACCTCAAATGATAAACATTTAAATAGAAGGTTATAATTTTGAAATAATTAGGACAAGTAAAATAGGTTTTTCGTAGAATTTTCACAATGAAATTTCATATTTACTGTTACTGTACCATAAACATAAGTTATTTAAAACTCAGGCCGATTTGTTTTGAACGTTGTCTGTAGTTTAAAATCAGATTTAGAGCGTGTTATAACACAGTATCGGGCCTAATGCACCCATATGTTGACGCATTTGGACATAATATTTGGCAGATGATTATTATGTATTAAAAAGAAGTATAAAATAGATAATACTGCATTTGACGGCCTAATGTTAATGGCTAATTGATTTACACATAGCGTAACTGAGCTGACTAAATTGTGGTTTTTCTATCATTATGTGAAAATGATAAATAGGAACCTGGTTTATCCTAATATTTCCTTACTCGTGGTCGAATTCAACCTTTAAAGCACTACTGATAATCATAATTCTGGCATTGTGAGCAACCGTATTTTTATCCAAATTTAAACGCATCTGTTTCAGATTATTAACTAACTTGGTTGAAAATTAAAGGAAACCTATATTAAAAAATGTTATCACAATAAATTGGCTTATATAACCATTATTTATTTATTTATTTATTTCGTTTATTGAAGAAATGCTTACATTACAGGCATTGCCCAATTACAATGAAGCATTAAAGTAATACTAAATATACTAAATAGAGGATAAATACTAAAAATAACAATTTAAAAGTTCATCTTCAAGCGCTCTCAAGACAATGACAAACAAGTATAGTTTACAGCTGAGAAGTATAACATTTAAATCAACAACAAGCAATGTAATAAAATGTGTATGGATAATGTAAAATAATAAATAGTAATAGTTGACGACAAATAACGATAGATATCTGTAACAAATAAATAAGTAACAACAACAATAACAAGACTTAATATATAACAGTTAAATAACGATAATACAAAAACCAAACTAATTAATACTGAGTGAAACACCCTGAATAAATTGGTCTAATGAGTTGCCAAAAATATCAACATTGATTGGGAGTGAGTTATGCAAACGAATCATTACATTTAACGGAGAGTTAGCCGCCAGATTCGTACGAGAGCAACGAGGCGAAAACAACAGACGACTTCTTGAATTCAGCCGAGGGACACTGAATTGTAGTTTAGACAGCAGAGCCGAGTCGACGAGCACACCGCCCACCAGCTTATACAGGCACACCAACATAGCCACCCGTCTTCTTTTACCCAGGGAGTCAATACCGAACAATGATAACAATTCTGGATATGGAACGACTGTTGTGTAGTGATTAAACTCTTTATAATACAAAAACCTCAGAAATTTCTTTTGGACATTCTCTATTAAGTCAGACTGATATGCGTAAGATGGGTTCCAGATGACAGATCCAAACTCCAATCTAGATCTTACTAAAGAGCAGTAAAGAAGCTTTATTACGTCAGTATTTTTTAAGAAGTTACTAGATCTGCGTATGATACCTAAAATGGAAAAGGAAGACTTACAAACTGAAACTACGTGATCTGCAAAAGAAAATTTCTCATCGAATATAATGCCTAGGTCTTTAATGGAATTATTAGACACTAATTTTGTTCCTCCCATTTCATAATCTAAACGAATAATATTTTGCTCAGACTTTCTAGAAAATCGCATAATTGAACACTTATTGATGTTGAATTTTAAATTGTTGCTTGTTGTTGTTTCAAATTATATACAAAGTAAATGTAAGATTAGTCTAATAATGCGAGGCATTACGTTAAGCGCTTGTAAAATACTTATTTTTAATATATTATATCTCGTTCACACCGGGAGGCATTTCAATGTCGGCTGTAAATGGGAAGTACTTGTAGCTTATGAGGGTGCCTGTAATAAAGTGTGAATATTATGTTAATGTGGAGTGGTCTGAGGTGTGTATATCTTCACATTCCCTCAGTGGCACCTCAAAGTTCTGCCGTTGTTACGAAAAATTACTTGTTTTATTATTAAAGTATACAAGGTAGGAGTAGAACACACCACACCAAGGTTCATTCCATATTTGTAGTTTATAGCTCATTGTATATTATAGTTTAATTCTAGAGATGGCCTATTGACAGATAGAAAAGTAGAAAATAATAAAAATAGAAATTTTTAATTTTACCCGGAAAAATAAATTGTGTTAACCTACTGAGTGATAGGCTCCATGAAGTTCAGCCAAATTGGTCCAGACATCGTTGGATTGCACCATCATAGAACTCATTCTTGTCTATGCAGAAATGGGATTGAAGAAAAATGTAACGTCTACAGATGAAATATTTATCTAGATATCTTGCCAAATGAAACATTCACATCAAATTGGGATTTATAAAAGAGGTAAAGTCATAAAAGATCCATACACTTTTGTTTTCATATGCTACACACCAAAAGATGATGTATGATACAATCTCATATGCCTCTGCCATTCATTCTGCTATTTCCTCCTTGCCATCATGGCTAACCATAAGATCAACGAAAAAATGGTCGCTAATGCAAAATTTCATAGAGTCAGATGCACTATCATCGAACTCAGTTATGACTATATAAAAATTAAGCTTCATTACAAAATTTTAAGCCTTTAGATTAGTTAGTTTTCGAGATATTGTGTTTTCAGACAGACAGAACGGAAATGCAATATATCCACTATTCATCCCTTCCAGTGATAAATTTTGCTAATGCAAAGCTTATAAATTGTTTAAAGATTACCTATATCAACGTTTGGAATGTTAACATCGTTTCTAATTTAAACCTACTTCATCATTATGACAGATGTTCAGGACCATAAACTGGGTGTAACAGGTTGTATAATAAATACTAAGGAATAAATATTTATCTCCAGTTTAATGCTGTAATACTGTATCTAGATATGGCTTTATCCAGTATTAGGACTGCCAGTGGAGATTAGCAGTAGATGCCGAAATTTATCTTCGTTACCAAAGCCCTCGTATAATCGTAATGTTTGTAATGCAAGTTAAGCTTCTGCAGTAATATTGACATTGACTGTACAAAGCTTTACGTTCTAAAATAAAGAAAAATGAACTGAATATGTGAATTTTTAATTTAACATTTGATACAAAATTCAATTTAACGAGTTTAATTTTAATAAAGTTTTTTTTAAACCTATCAATCTTTAAAACTAAATTTGTTCTTAATTATCTAAGAACTATAATAATAATTTTAATTTGATTTATGACGATGTTTAGCTAAGATAAATTATGAATATTTTGTCGTTTTTGAGCCATCAAATAACAGAAACCAAAAGAAAAACATGCATGTAAATATCAATTCTTTAATAATAGTTTGCCGTTTCAAAAATATATAACTTTAAACTTGTATTGTGTAGTCAATATGAACTTTCTGTACAAATTTATACGACCGCACGTCTGTGTCGAACTAATCCAAGATACGTTATTACCTTAACAATTTAATTTTTAATACTTGTGTTCAGAATCCAGTTTACACAGTCAGACCAACAAAATTTAAAGAAAGACAGGCGATAAAAACTAGTCAATCCGCCAGGACTTGAAGCTGAGTATCTGGTTCGATTGAATCTAATGGAAATTTATAACTTGATGATATAAAATATGCTTAAAAACACACTCGCTTTTTTGAACTTTTACTTAAATTATATTGAGTGTTTAACCACGATATTAGATGAATGCAATATTAGCGATTGGTAAACGATAAAGTAAGCAACCACTACAACGAGTAAAAACATAAGCTCCTGGTTAAAAGAGCAAGCAAAAAGGGTCCAGTTGATCGATGGAGAGACAGTCGATCCCTCAAGTGCCAGAGAGATCGATGATGTGATCCGACTCTCCCTGTCGCCGTCTGGCCGGCTAATTTAATATCAAAGGGAGCTTGTCTAATAAAGGATTTTTATATTGGAACGATTTGTCTTACAACCTCCATTAGATAAGTGAGGATTACTCGTATTATCTCAATCTTACAGTAATGTTATCTCAACTATCGAGTCATAACAAGTGATTGTGTATTTGTTTATACATATACATTATTGTTCTGATGTTGTTGTGTAAAAATATAACTTAATATGATTTCCATTTATTACAAAGTATTATATAACGCGAGTTGTAAGCACAATAACTGCCGTAATTTTAAAATATCCAGACAACTTGGTACAGAGGCAGTACTTGCATAGCTTCGGTGAGTTCGTTAGTCAGTCTTAACCAATGAAACGTTTCAAGATGGCTGCTATTAGAATTAAGACAAAAATTTGATCTCGGGTATTTTACAAGACAAATAAAAATGACACATTTATATAAATTTACATGTAGTAATTCCAAAAAATATGTGTACTTACTTTTTGATAACTGTTCAGGTTTCAATATGGTGGAATTTTATATTTATAAAAGTATTCAATTGAACCGTTATAAGTGAATATGTTTTAAAATATAATTTCGGATAAATGGTAACTAAATAATTTCTACCTTTTAATAATAAATTTATATGGTTGTAAAACTTCGCCATTTGAGGTTTCAAGGTTATGGACTTATTATTAAATATTAGAATGTAACATTAAATATTGTATTGACATGCCAATATTAGGGTTATTGTCCTATCAGTGTTGCGCGAATCAAACATCTAAACTAATAATACATCTTCAGTGTGACATTTAGAAATGGTAGCCTCATGAGAAATCTACCTTTTTTCGACTGAGCTGGAGGGGATATTTTTACTTTTATTCATGGTATTCCTCTCATATGTCCTGTTGTATTTTTGAACAAATCAGACTAAAAGAAAGTTTGACACTAAAGTCCTTATTAAATTTTATTCATCACTTTTGAAATACGCAGTTTAAACTAAATCAGTTTAAGTGATACAGTTCAAATGAGATAGGATAAATTGCTGTAGAAAATAATACTGGATTAATTGTTGTGTTGAATACACCGATATAATGGATTACCAAATGATTCGGCAGAATGTGACGAAATTCTTTACAGAACTTACTGTAGTTTTTTTAAACATTATTGACATTCCCAGAGTACAGTCAATCATCAATGAATGCATAAATTTGTAAGTCTCTAATGGAACTTCTATCACGAGTTATTGAGCACATACCGTGAAACGGACAACGGCTCGACTTAAAGAAGGATCTGTTGGATCCTTAATAAATAAGTGTATTTCATAATGTTTAAATTCTATCTTGCTACTGACAGAATTTGTTAGAGACTGTATTTGTTACATTCTATTCAGCCAATACTGATCATGTAAACTAACAAACTAAAGCTTTATTAATAGGTAAATACACCGATCTCAAAATAGCAAAGCTGAGATAAATACCACTTAGGTTCCTATGTTTTTTATCCGATCAAAAGATATTTAGCTGGTTGATTTAAGGACAGCTAAAGCTATAATTACACTAACAGTTTGATGTTTGACACAATTCCTGACATGTCCAGACATGCCTGCTCGGAGACAGTCAACCGTGGACGTGCAGTCGGGAAGATGTAATCCCATTTACTGGCAGCTCGTGGAGATTTTCTTCGCTGAAGCTGTTGGCACTGGAATGTTGCTCTTTTTTGGGTGTATGGGCGGTGTCTCCTTCATGGAAGATGTCCCTCTCCATCCCCTTCAAGGCGCCATCGTCTTCGCCGTCGTTGTTGCTACCATAATTCAGGTAGAATATTCAATTATTTTTCTTATATATCGTTCAATATCGTTATACCAACTCCGTCTACCATATGGACCGTAATTAAACCGATAAGTATCAGCACTTCCTCTGCTGATATGTCCCGATCGTACAAGACGTACAATGCACGCCCGTACTGTAACGTATTTATATGTTTTTTGCCTTAGATAGATCTTCATCCTCAAAATTTTGCGAGTTTGATAGTTCTTTTTCATTAATAATTTCACGAAATATATTAGTATGTGCACTGTTATGATTTAGTTGTTCAGTTCTGTACATTAAAATCAGGCTCTTTTCAAGTATAAGTTCTATTACTAGCACCATATCTCACTGCACGAGGAGATGTAGCTTTGTACTGTATACATAATGGAGAGTTCTGATGAACACTGTTGTACCAATTGCGATGTATACAATGAAAAGAGTTATCAACATTAACACATACCTTCGTCAAACTGTTCAAATAGAAGTCACCTTTATGAGTCAACTTCTGGCGCCAATAAGTACTAAAAATGAGAGTACTCATCTGGAGTCGTCATAGTTTGAAATTTTCGAATGCAGCACAAAACACAACGACTGCCGTCCGTGATTTTGTATGATGTTGAATATACGAGTATGATAGGTCTATAAACTGTTTGACGAAGGTATGTGTTAATGTTACTAGTGTGATCGACTGCGATCAGACTACAGGGCTACATAATATGGAAAATTATGACAGATATATGTTGCCATCGAATACCGGAGAGAAAATTAAAATTCATACTCGCTGATAGAGCGCAAAAGTAAATTCGTTAGTAACTTTATTAGTAACGGACTCTGAAACAGTGGAGATTTAGATGCTTGGTTATATTTTATTACATGGTTTAAAGGTATTACTGCATATTCTCAAAAGTTAACTGGCTGATAGCTTTCAGTCAAAACTCGGCAGATCTATCAACCTTGCGCGGAACAAGCTTCCGGAATATAAATAAATGTGTTGCTCTGATATAATGTAAAGCACATAGTGTGTAATGCTCTGACAAATCCCTTGAGTATTAGGTTTGTGCAGATATTTGGACACATAAGCGCAGCGCACCTGAACCCTGCAGTGACGGTAGCCTTCATGGTATTGGGCCAGGTATCACCTGGACTGGCGGTAGTCTACGTCTTCTCTGAGATTGTGGGCGCTGTCCTGGGATTCGGTCTGCTTATGGTGAGTATTGCTCATTCAAACATACTAATCAACAAAAGAAAGCTGTGTGAAATACGTAAATTCTATTTTTGAAGATATGATATCGAAGGTATGATAAAGTCAGAGTATTGATAGAAAAATGAATATTGCAATAGAAATTTAATTTTAAGTCGAATAGAAAAATATTAAACATAAATAAGGCTATTGCTGTTTATACAAATTTAATGCATGTTATAAGTAGTTTGACAGGTATATGGTCTTCCGATCATATGTTAGTTTTGATATTTTAACACATATGTGACAGAAATAGCCAAATAAAAAATAAACAAATTGTAAAAAGGAAGGGCTCTTTGTTGTAGTGGTAACATGCTCGCCCAGCAAGTGTTTTGGTGTAATATACCATGTGTTCCAAATGTTATGCACTCTGAAAAGACCTTGAAACCGTAAGAGATACAGCATGGACGAAGTTGTGCGTAATAACAATACCATCAAATCAATGTTGTTAAGTTAATTATTGGTTGTGTCGTTCACTCGCTGTGCAAAAAAAATGTTTTCGGTCAAAATCTTCAAACTGTCATAGTTCTCTTATTAGTATGTATATTGTTTTGTTACATGAAATCTGCATGAAATTTCTTCTAGTTTTTATATTTTATAATGAAAAAGAATAGCAAGTGGGGTGTAGGATTCGAGTCAATATTTTTTTCCAATTTTAATTAAAAGAAAGTAGATGTTACTGATTTTCAAAATACAATATCCTGACTGATCATCTGATATTTGTACCTATTTAGATATTGATAAACAGCTGATCGTTAAACCTTACAAGTGTACCAACCCTCCAATTATTGGGAAAATTCCTTTTCTTAAAACAAATGAATGGAGTATTTTGTAACAGCTGATCCTATAATTAAGTGTAGTGCAATATCAGGTGATCAGGCAGGTTTACCAACCATCCGACTAATAGAATAAAATTTCTCTTCAAACGACCATACAAATAACGGGGTTTTATTATTTATTTGATAAAAACAACAAGGAAAGTCCCCGAGCACAATTCACGAGTGCAAGAACAACACATTTAAAAAAACACAAATTCAAGTTTTTAAAATGTTTGACGTATTTTATTACACATTAATTTGTTATGAGTTGTGTAGAACACTCTGCTTGTTAAAATACTGATTTTGTAGATATAGCTCTGTTCGTATAGTTCATATATTTTATTTTACTAGTCTTGTAAATTGTACTTAATGTATTTTCCTAATCGTGGATATCAGTTGTAACTTGTATATGCTTGTACGAACTTATTCTACAATATGGATCTCGAAATTCAGGGAATTATTTGAATACTAAATATAAAAACCTTTTAGTATTAGATATATTATATTGTATGATCAACCTTGTACTCTATGGTAAAAGAGGTGGGTAATTTTGGAATTCATGTGATAAAATTGGAACTGGTTTTAGGTAATTAAAATCTACAGAACCTAAGGAGTATCGCAGCTCTAGTTTAAACTTTAAAGCGCAAAATATCAATTAGTATTTATTTATTTGTTTCAGTGGACTAAGCTATATTTAAAAACTGAGATCTTAAGCATATGTTATTTTATTAAAACTACTAGGTAAATAACCAGAGATTCTTGTAATTCTTGATAAAAATTCCGAAATGAAATAATAATTTAAACTTAAATTTTGTTGTTTTTTTTTTTTTTTTTTATTCGAAAAGAAACCCACAAGGCTTTTTTCCAATGCCGAACTCGGAAAACAGACAATAACAGTTGGGACTAGGGCAGCCTCGCTAAGCGGAGAGGCTTGATAGTTATGAAAGCCACTTCAAGAGATGTAGATAAACGTATTAAAAGTAAACACTGATATGAGAGTAATTACTTCTTGTTGATTTCCTACAATCAGCAACTGAGGTCATATATTTTGTAATAGATATTTGATACGTGTATGAGTGCATGAGACGATACACTCAAAATACAAATATATAAATTACTTGTGCAATTATGTATCTTCTGTTATTAGCATCAAGTTATCTATGATCAGTTGTAACTGGCGAGTGTCATGGTACGAGAGGCTAGAACTGTATAGTTCTCTCTTTCTCGCCCAAGTACCAGGCAAAGGCATGTTTGCCAGATGTCAGAGGTTGGCGAACAACGTCACTCATTGTCTACATCTGTAACTAGGACAGTAACTAGTACACCTGGATCTGACGAGTGTCTTCGTACGGTATTTATGAGATGCTGGATCTGTATAGTTCTCTCTTTCTCACCCAAGTACAAGACAAAGTCATGTCTGTCAGATGTCAGAGGTTGGCACCAACGTCACTCATTGTCTACATCTGTAACTAGGACAGTAACTAGTACACCTGGATCTGACGAGTGTCTTCGTACGGTATTTATGAGATGCTGGATCTGTATAGTTCTCTCTTTCTCACCCAAGTACAAGACAAAGTCATGTCTGTCAGATGTCAGAGGTTGGCACCAACGTCACTCATTGTCTACATCTGTAACTAGGACAGTAACTAGTATACCTGGATCTGACGAGTGTCTTCGTACGGTATTTATGAGATGCTGGATCTGGATCTGTATAGTTCTCTCTTTCTCACCCAAGTACAAGACAAAGTCATGTCTGTCAGATGTCAGAGGTTGGCACCAACGTCACTCATTGTCTACATCTGTAACTAAGACAGTAACTAGTATACCTGGATCTGACGAGTGTCTTCGTACGGTATTTATGAGATGCTGGATCTGTATAGTTCTCTCTCTTTCTCACCCAAGTACAAGACAAAGTCATGTCTGTCAGATGTCAGAGGTTGGCACCAACGTCACTCATTGTCTACATCTGTAACTAGGACAGTAACTAGTATACCTGGATCTGACGAGTGTCTTCGTACGGTATTTATGAGATGCTGGATCTGTATAGTTCTCTCTTTCTCACCCAAGTACCAGACAAAGTCATGTCTGCCAGATGTCAGAGGTTGGCACCAACGTCACTCATTGTCTACATTTGTAACTAGGACAGTAACTAGTACACCTGGATCTGACGAGTGTCTTCGTACGGTATTTATGAGATGCTGGATCTGTATAGTTCTCTCTTTCTCACCCAAGTACAAGACAAAGTCATGTCTGCCAGATGTCAGAGGTTGGCACCAACGTCACTCATTGTCTACATCTGTAACTAAGACTGAGATGTCATTTCGTGTATCACTATATTCAGGTGTTATAATGTCGATTTTTGGTCTGTTGTTATACAGTTCGTATTGTATCTTATACATCAACTCGTTCTGAATTATTGATTTGTTATTTTAGAATTTGTAAACCGAGGTTATATTGAAAATGAAGTAAAATTTCTATTTATATGCACATACATCAAATTGCACATACATAGAAATACGAATGTAGAAGTGTTTTTATGTAAAAATTAATTCATTGTTTTAATGTCGAAGTTTAAGATATTTCTAGTGCCAAATTATAATTTCCTACGTTGTCCTGATAAATAGACTATATCGTAGAACTGAGAAGCCTACTTCGACAAACACCAAAAAAACGCCTACTTCAGGCCGTTTAACGCTCTAATATATTCATGATGTTAAATTTGAGTTTAATTTATTATCCCGACAAGGAAAATATACACATATGTAGGTCTCCGAAAACTACTTCTATCAAAAAAGGGTCTATTTACGTATCATTCAATCTTATTTTGTTTTAAGATATTTACAGTGCCATAATTAAGTTTGCCTTGTTGTCACATAAAGGCAGTATATATACATCTTTGGACTGAGAACAGGAGTTTAGTGTCAGCTAAATTTTGATTATGACCATAAATATTATAATTACATTAATGGTTACATTATTTAAATAACATATGGTTGTACTGTCATAGTACAATGTTTACACAAAAAAGTTGATTACATTTTACAGGCTCATTCATATTACACAACTGTAGAGACCAAGATGGGATTTTTTCACTGTTGTAGAAACCAGTGGGGCGTAGTCCAGAGGAGTTTTCGAAGTAAGAATAAGCCTATATTCATGCCAGACACATACCCTATGAATGTAAATGTAAAAGTTCAGTATATTCGGTTGAATAATAAATTATTTTTGAAAGTAAAACAAACAAACAAAGCCACTTTCGTAAGTTATTTTGTTTCTGAACCCTAATAATTTCGTTACAATTATAATGATACGCTCTTATTTTTTATATTATTTATTTACCTGGAGAAGGTTGAAACTGACGAGCTATGTGAAACACACCCTGCTGAGTGCTAATCAATCCATATGTAGGGTGACGTTAATATAAATATTTTACAGCAATTGTTTTTT
This sequence comes from Homalodisca vitripennis, assembly GCF_021130785.1. Lineage (NCBI taxonomy): Eukaryota > Metazoa > Arthropoda > Insecta > Hemiptera > Cicadellidae > Homalodisca > Homalodisca vitripennis. Next base: position 150,594,926 of record NC_060210.1, read on the forward strand.
ACGCATTGTTATATCTGATATTCATTTCCTCCAATCGTAAAATCTGAAAGACTGAACCTTTGCCTGACAAAAGCTGTTTATAATGCAAAGTACACATGACGTGTTGTAACAAGATAGATCAGTTAATTTTGACCATGCAGTGATTGAAGAACATGATTTCACGGCATACTTCGAAATTGTGGTTTTGTGTGCAACAGAGAAATCATTTAAATTTTATTGTTCTTATATAATTCAGGCTTTTATTTCCAGCCTAAAAACGGCATTTATAATATTATCAGCTACTAGCGAACTATATCAGTCCATGACCTAGTAATACGATTACAGTACTATCGAGTTGGTGTACAAAGTTGAGCATGTGGTTGAGGTTTAATCTAGAACTTCTGGACAGTTCCATTAAAACCGGTATCTTGATCAACTTTATCAGAAAACTAATTATTGACACTATCACACTTAAACAAAATCAATAAATTTGTGTACGACAATTACCCACTGATTTCAAGATTTATTTTACGGTTTGTCTTTTCACAAAACAAATATGTTGAAAGCTCTAATATTGTTTTAAGCTTACGTTGAAATTTACGAAGAATACCTATTAAGAAAGAAACGTTTTTGATCGCACATTTTTCAAAAAGTTAGAAAATCAGGATTTAATACATCTTTATTCTGCATCTTCTTATCGTCGGACCCAAAGTTCAGTTTCTATGCAGAATTTTAGTGCCTTATGAGTTTCAAAGTCACAACAGTATCAGAGTGTTCGTTTTTTCTTTCATGTAGATTGAAATAATCGAAAAAAAATACTTTCCTCCTCCATTTTAAACTTCTGACGTATCGAGTTTTGTAACGTTAACATCTATCTAGACCGCATACGTCAGATCTGTTTCCTAAGACAACCAACACTTCTGAAAGTTTGCTAATTTAGAATTTAATTTAATTAGTTGAAATTGTTAATTTTTCAATTTTTGTCGTATTAAACCCTAAGTGCAGAGATATTGATCTGAAGATTACTTTATGTGTGGTTATGGAGGTTGATATTTTTCTTTAGTATTCAAGATTCTTTGAAAAATTACGAGATACATGATCAGGGACCCTCACAAATAAATGAGTTCACACAAGTTTGGTTTGTGGTATGTAACATCAGGAGCTTTTATTTCTGGCTGGTTTATATTTGTCATTAGAACCTATACGGGGTATACAAGGTATTGAGTGACGTTTCATTTAAGTGTGCGCAACCCGATGGAGGCCAAGGAGGAGTAATCGAGATATTGGGGTAAAAAGGGCTGGTTGATATGTATAGTTTACTGCAGAGGATGACTGCATTGTTGGAGTAGGTGTGGCTCCCATTCCGTAAATCCTAGGTAATATGGCTTCTTCTGCGCACTTTGACTAGAAGAGTCTGGAACAGAACTAGCCTCCTCTTCTTCCAAGGTAACATGACTGAGATAGTATTCGTGATCCCTCCTCATGGGAATGTCGACAGGAAGCGACCTCTACCTTCAATCCTACCCATCCTGAATATCCTGTCTCTCCGAGGGAAGGTACTTTTAAGACTAAGTGCAATAAGGAGTTACCTCCCAAGTGAACAAGTGCTAGGTGATGTATTCCCTTCTGTAAATAAAGTGTGTTTGATTGGGTAACTAATGGAACTGTAAATAATTAATTATCGATCAATGTTCAAAATATCCCTGACAATAAGCAGGCATTGCCTTCCAATATCTACCAAGATTAAAAAACCTACTTCTATTTATTTAAGTAATTAAGGGAAAAAGACAAAGATTATATACATATATATATATATATATATATATATATATATATATATTATATATAAAATATTATTAAAACTAGGAGTACGCCCATTATTGCTTTAATAAGCTATAGCTACATATTGTAAACATTAAAACATTGGTAAATGTAGTCGTATAAAACTTCACAGAAATATGTAATACTTTATACCGGATATTTACCTGAAACACGTACAATGAAAATTCTCCAGAACTACTATGAAAAATCATTTTATGTTTGAGAAAAATGCCAGAAGTATCGTAGTACCCCTCTATTAAAGGAAGTATTGCTTATGAATCCCAGGAGGAGAATCATCTAAAACATAAAGAGAAATAGAAAGTGAAACCTTCACAAAACGGATCTTCTACTCCTTTACAATTTGTTTCACTCGATTTTCACCACAGGAACTTACGTAGAACTGTGAAATGAAGAGTTGATATACTAATAAGTTATAACATGTCAATGCACCACATGGGTCAATGTGTAATCTCTACAGAAATCATGCTTTAAGCAAAGATATTAAGTAAATAAAATGTATGGCTTGCTTACACGCTATTGCCTGTACCTTGTTAGTTTTTATTTATCACATGGAAAATATTGTATACTAGAAAATTACCATTAAATGAAGGTTTATTGGGATCAAACTCATTATTCTTCAACATGCTCAAATTTAGTAATTTAGGGAAATTTGTACTTCATACTCCCAATATCAGAAACTGGTTACTGTAGGCAGAGAGGGCAGAGAATCAATGATGATTTGATGCTGCATAGGTCATTCATTATTTCCAACCAGATAATGATTCGGAACATAGTATTGATTGACATAAATAACATTATTACCCATTGTTTCCAATCACCACTTCATTTTCCGCTCTTAAAAAAGTAAATGAACTTTGCACCACCTATGCAGGTTTATTTAGAAAACAAATGCTTACTATGCAATTTTGTGGATTTCATTTACACATATTAATGTTGACTGTTATGTCAACATAATTCGAAGTACCCTTATTGTACTCTTAATTTGAAATAAATTTAATTTTAAAGTTTTCTTGTTATTGTATTTGAACATGAAGAAAAGCATTATGTATTAAACGAGATTGTTTCTAATTATAATATGATGCAATGCAGGAGCTATTGTAAGCAAGTACCTCACATGTGATCTGTTCCGCTGCTTCAGCTCCTGACGCCGCGAGACGTGCTCAGCTCGGCCATGTCGACTGGCGTGGGTCTGTGCTGCACAGTTCCTCACACAGGACTCTCGGACGTGCAGGCGGTCGCTGTGGAGTTCTTCTCCACCTGTTTCCTCGTGATGGTAGTGTGCGCCTGTGAGGATCCTCGCAACGCCAACAAAGCCGACTCTACACCGCTCAAGTTTGGCTGCACAATCCTCGCCCTCTCTATTGCTGTGGTGAGTCTACTATCTACTATCCGTGCAGAATTGTCGCTCGTTTATTTGGGATGGATTAATCTCTTTTTGTCCTCGTAAATCTACATATTTATATTGAGTAATCGTTAAAGGGTTAAATTAAAAATTAATTATAATTTTTTATAAGCTTCTCATTTTGTTAAGAATTATTAAATAATAGGGACAATTTAAAAATATATTACGATTTTCATGAGTTTTTGGATATTTATTACTCATATAATCACATTAGTTAATGTAAGTGCATGACATAATTATGTATATTTTAAGTTAATTTTATTTTTTTTAAACTTATAATTACACTTGTATAAGGACTCGCTTAACATCGTGCTGATGTTTGTCTGTATGTGCGATATGTCTTGATAGATAGGTCCTAGAGATTTGAAACCGAATTTGATATACCAAGTAAGGGTCCCCTTGATCCAAGGAACATTTGATTTTGAGGTCCAAAGGTTAAAATTAAAGGTGAAATAAAATTATAACATTTCAAAACTGGCTGTATGTGTAACCGGGGTGTCAACAAGAAAATTGCAGAGTAAACATTTTGTTTTACAAATTGGGTACAACCATATGGAACTTTGTCATGTGACATTTTGTTGAATTGGTTAGTGTGGCTATCGTGAAGTTTTGTAGGATCTTTCGATATTCCGTTATATTGGTTTGTTATATTTAAATATATTACTTAAATATTATGACCATTTTGAAGTTCATACGGTTTCAGTATGTACAATATCAGAGTCAGTATTGCAGTGTACAATAAGATTACTATTTAACAATCAGGTGGAGTATTCTGAATTAGAAATCTAAAAGAAATGTCAAGTTTAGTTAATAGTACAACGCAATATCGTTATAAAAGTAAAAGATCAGAAAAATACGATCAAGGCCAATAAGAACAATTTGAACAAGAATAAGAAGAATTTGAGTAAAATTTATAATTTTCATTATATAAAAAAAGAAAAATGCAGGAATAGAATATATATTCTTTGCTCTATGATACCTGACATCTGAGATATACTATTCATCATCTGAAAAAATAACAGAGTTCCCGACATTTGTAATATTTATACGCTATAAATACAGAACGTTACGTTTCAAAGACTGGAATCAATCCTCATCTTTACGTATCAAAAATCATTAAGGCTTAAGGTTAAAAGTATACAAAAAAAAATTAAAACTAATCAATATCTGGTTAAACCATGTCATGGTTGACACCCATAGTTGACACTGACAATTGACATTCATAGTTGAAATCCATAGTTGACACCCATATTTGATACCCATAGTTGACACCGATAGTTAACAACCAAAGTTGAGACCCATAGTTGACATATATATTTGACACCGATAGTTGACACCAATACTTGATACCTATAGTTATGTCGATAGTTGACATCCATAGTTGACACCAATAGTTAACACCCATAGTTGACACATCGATAGTTAACACCCATACTTGAAACCCATAGTTGAAACATATCTGACACCGATAGTTGACACCAATATTTGATACCCATGGTTGACACTGATAGTTGAAATCCATAGTTAATACCAATAGTTGACATCCCATAGGGTTCACCCATAGTTATCATTGGCACGTAAAAAAATCTTACATATACAATCTATTAAGGGTGTACAAATGTTTCCTCCGGTTTTCCAGAATAAGTGATCTCATATACCGGAAATCTCATATGATGTGACAAAAAGGAGTGTGGTATTTGTACCCTCCACAGGGTATATCGTATATCACTAATCTTAAAGATAACCTATGTTTAATTTTATTTTGTCTGCACGTGTAAAAACCACTCACGTTATAAGAAGCGCAATTTTATTTTTGCATAAGTAAAAATCTCGAGATAGAGAGACCCGTATCGTATCACGGCGTGAGTGATTAAACATACAGATATAATTAACTGATGTGTAATAAAGTGGCAATATCCAGCCGCTCACATAACCTAATTAAGTAATTAGACTAATAACTAGTGGCAAATTAATCTGTCTGTTAATTATGATAGCCTGTATCTATTGTTGAAACAGCACAAATGAAACCTGTTTTAATATAAAGTGTGCTAAATCTTTAATTGCAATATGAATCCAACGTTACAAACAGAACACATTAAATGTCACAGTAAATGTCCTCTATTCTATACTAACGGCAGTGTTTTATATTCTTTACGTATATTACTGTACACATGGATACAACCATTCAGGTTAAATGTGTTCTTGCGCTCACATTTTAATATTACAAGGCAAATGAAAATGCATTATAAAATACTATTGTCATTCATATTAGTTAAAAATTAGTGTTAACTCTTTACCTCGTTTGTAACTCTCAGTATGTGTGATTATTGTGTGGGGCCGATGGGCGAGCAGTATAAGACATCCGACTTTGGATGGGAGTTAGAGATAGCGTTGGTTCAAATCCTTTCTGTGACCGAAGCACTTTTTATTAGAACCGTCGACCTTGATACAGTTATCCACTCTCCATTTATTCTGTTTCTGATAAGATCCAAGCTTAGTCCAGTGTCCGAAGATAATGGGAGAATAACATTTTCAATTCTATTGAATAACAAAATAGAATTTGCTTCTCTCTCTCTCTCTAAAACAGAAATGTAACACATAACTTACTAAGGTTCTTCAGAACCAGATGTAAGAGTTGTTAATAGAGTATGTTGCATGAACAATTTATAAATACAATTTTTGTTAATATTATGGTTAGTAATTAGCGCTAATTAGGCTATTATAGAGAAACATTAGCAAAGTGTGAAATTACGTTACATTGCCATTGTAAACCACTAGTGGACTGGCTAAGTGGATTCTCAGTTTGTTAGTTCTGTAACGCGATTCAGCATTGAAACTGTTGTATCTTACAAGCATATAAATTACGTTACATTGCCATTGTAAACCACTAGTGGACTGGCTAAGTGGAATCTCAGTTTGTTAGTTCTGTAACGCCATTCAGCATTGAAACTGTTGTATCTTACAAGCATATAAATTTCGAAATTTCATATTTTCTGTAATCTTGACTTCTTTAATTGATGTAGAACAATATTCTTTGCAATATTTGCAGAATATTTAACAGTAGAAAATCTTATATATATCTAACGATTAAGACTAAAGTAAATTAAAGTAATATAACATACTAAGTATATTTTATATTTTTGTAAAAAGTTGTATGAATTCTGAAAAAATGATAAAATCATAAATATAAAAATAGCATGATGTATTGCTAAGTTTTATGAAGGAATTCCAAGTATTCCGGTGGTATATACAATAACAGTCAGGTGTAGAGACTCTCCTTCTTGTCGGGAAGTTTTATGTCGCAATTTCTTGAGCACAATTTGCCAAACAATAAATCTGCCGCAAGCTGTTGTCCCTTGTTCAGTTTTAATCACAGACTAACTTTGGCGCTAAACTTAAAATGATGAATCTCGTCTCTTGTCTCGGCGGTGTGTATTCTCACCGCGAGTTGTGAAAACTTTTAGTTGATACAGCGATGTGTTTGTATCAATATTTCTTCAAAGTTTCAAGTGCTGAAGTTTCTGTTACTGGAAAATTATCGTGTTCATATAATAAAAAAGTTACCTTGTTTTAAATATCAAATAGAATAAAGGTTTTGCTACAGTTAGCAATATCGAATTGTTCAATTGGATAGGTTAACACACAGGGAAATACGTTAAATAACAAAATTAGGATACTTCGTCACTTTAATTTATGGTTTGATAGTTCAAAATGTGCTAAACTATCACCTATTTAATGAACTAAGGCTTTTAAGATACGTTCCAGCAGAAAATAATAATAGGGTTTAAGATATTTGCCCTGTTTATGTGTTACAATATGAATAACACAACGTTCGAAGATTTAAATGTATCCTCTTTGTCAGGTGAGGTTATAAGGAAGTTCATGGAATGAGAAAGAAAAAAAGATGAGAAAAAAAGAAAAAAACGGGGTCGAACATACCCGGAAATTGCTTAAATTCCAGACAGGATAAAATGAACCCAGGCATTGTCCCTGCACGACAAAGTCACAAACACGTGGTTTTAAGAACACTATCATACGACACACTAACACAGTCGAAAAATCCTTCCAAATATTCTATCGTCATTAGCAAACTTTAAACAAAGAAAATTATAGCTATGCTCATTTAGTTATTAATCATTAAATTCAATATAATAGTACAAAGCCCAACTAAGATAAGAAATTTTATTGATAAAATAAGTATGACGATTAAATACAATTTTATTACATATTGTTATACAGGCTGCAAAAAGCCATATTTAAAAAGAACTCATATTTTTCAATGTACAAACCACCTACGCAATAAAACATGTAAGGTTATCTTGTTGTTTGTAATGTAAATATTGAATACGTAATGCCTGGCAATTCCTCTCAGGCTATTCTGGGAGCGCTCTATTAACTCGTTTCCTACCTTTGGCATTAAAATGTTTGTAATTTTGAACTTTACTGCTGAACATACTTGTACATATTTGTCTTGAATAGCAAACGTTTTGTATGTATCAAATTTATTACAAATAACCATCTTAAAATCTGTTTCACGGTGTTGTACTATGTGTATTTCAAAGTTTTTTTTGTTTAATATTTTGTGTGCCACAGGGACCATACACTGGAGCTAGTATGAACCCTGTCAGAAGTCTGGGGCCTGCTTTGTGGAATGGGCAGTGGAGGAGCCACTGGGTAATTATAATTAAATTATTGAAGCAAACTTAACAAATTAATCTGTAATGATGTAATTTTATATTCTAAATAAAAAATAAATGTACATATTTATATCCTTACTTAAAAATCCTATATTATGATGATGATTGAAATCTCGTAATTGAACCAAGAATTTTATGATTGTTATTCATGAAATTATGCATATAAACAAACTGTTACCTTTGGAATACTATAATTTATTTGCAATCCAAAAACAAATTCAACGCTTTCCTAAGATAAATGATAAAATGCATATGTATCATTATTACTGCAAGAGCTTTCGAATCGTTTATTAGTAGGTAATTGTAAAGGAACACTAACACGTAAACTTCGTTTGTTAGTTGTATACGCTTTCTATTTATAATAAATGGCTAAAAGTATTTAAACTTATTTCATTTTGTTTGTATAGTTACTAACTAAGAACACAGTAATTACTGTGCAGCCTCAAACCTAGTAAGGTACAAACCTGAAGTCAGTGTGTCTTTATACCTATAAGACTTATCTGCATAGTGACATGGCATTTGTTTCAATATTTTGTATAACATGTTCTCGTAAGTTACAACTTTTAAAGCAATTGGAGTTTTAAAGATCAGTGGATCTTAGAGCTCTGAAACTGGAAGACATAATATATTTAAAGTATTCATAAGGTTATCATCATGAACATGTAATATGAACATTGAATTTTATTTTACTCTAACGTTTCTGGGATATTTGAATTGTGACTGTATGCCATAAGTCACCTATGCAATTTTTCGACATTTCGTTTACGATTTCCATTTATACGTATAGGGTGAGGCACACCACCCGTGCGGTATGTATTAGCTGTCACACTAACTAACTTTAACATTGTTTCTTTCTTATTCACCCTGATTCGACCTCACAGGATCCAATAAAATTATTTTGAATTTGTTAAAAATGGCCCGAAAGCACCCCATTTTGGGCGGTAGTTGTGCTTTTTGAAAAATTCTCAAATGAAAACATAGCTTGTGTGATACATAATTTTAAAGGTCTACTTACAATAAACATTTTAGTGCAAACAAAAGTTAATTATATCTAACAGTATTTACAAATTGTACAAATATGTTCTGAAATAGGCCATTAAATTTAACCTCTGTATTAGCCTCACTAAATATGAAACAAAAACAAATGTTCAAAGCTCATTACTGAGCTATTATTTAAGTAAAAGTACCCACATGTAGGAGCACTTTTTTGCGTTTTCCAAATTTTAAAAATCCTCAAAATGAAAGAATATGAAAAAGCTTGAAACTAAAAATGTTTAAATAACAATGTACAATAAATTGTATTTCATGTAGAATTTAATAGAAACATTTTTCCTATTTGAACTTTTTGTTTAACTCACTGTAAAGTTGGCAAAAAAAAATTATTGTTACGTAAGTCTGTTACGAAACATTACAAATTATTTTTAATCTGAATTAAATCAAAACATTTCGTGTAACGTTTATTTAGCTTCATATTTTTGAATGTCCTCTAAACTAGCAATATTCTATCTTGTTACTGATTTTACTAATTTACAGGTGCTTACATGTAAACCGTCACTTTCTAAATATACTTCTTTCCTGAAATTGAAGTTTTTTTACAACTTTCAACACTTCTTCAGAATGAAATTGAAATTAAACGTTAATATTTAGATAGTGAATATTTAAAAAATCAACTAGATGTATCCACTAACCAGTCAAACAGAAAATTAATGCACATAAAGAAATATTAAAAAATGTTATCCACTTCGTGGAAGATCGTGGCAAGTCCTCGGGGTATGTGCCAAAAACTGCTTTTAATGTGTGTACTTATGTCTAGTTAGTTCAATGCCATTGGTTAGACCTTTAGTTGTATGGTTTACATACATATGTATATTTACAGGTTTACTGGCTTGGGCCTGGTCTGGGTGGATTCTTTACAGCGGTCTTCTATCAAGCCATATTCAACAGGAACAATGTCAATGACGCAGCCCCTCTGGAGGAGGTCCCTCTCAACCAAGTGAAAGTGAACGTTCAAAGAACGAGTGATAAGAAAGAGCAAAACTCGCATTAACAGTTTGTTGAGGCATCGCCTTTGTAACTTTCTGTAAAAACCTCAACTAAATACCTTTAGGTATTTATCTAAGAAAATGTAAGTTTATACTTTTTATAAGTACAGTATAACACGAATTATACTGAATGTGAACTTTTACTGAAGTAATGCTCGGGAATCATAATATTTTAGTTATGATTCATATACGAAAGCACTTACAGAAATGTTTTTTTTAGGAACCTCACTAACTGAATAAAAGGAAATCCAGATTCCTGATATTACTGTCATTATTTACGAGTATGTTAAATGTATTCACATAGAGAATCTTTTATTAAACGATGTTATGCATACTAAACAAACTAGTTGCAGTGTAAAACTAGAATAAATATCAAGTATTCCATTATATGCATTGATATAAAACCTACAAAATGTTTAAAATAAATTTAATTTAATTTACAATAAGTTTTGAAGTATTTACTAATATTTTTGCAAGCATTTAAATTTACTTCTTTATTTCACGCCATGTTCTTCAAGAGTAGTTTATATAATCATTAGAAGTTATTGTTTTAAGGCTTCGTGAATCCATTGATAAATTTACAGTATATTCATGTATTTAAAAGAGAACTTGAACTTTCAGTAATCTGTCATGAAGGTGGTTTAAACAAACCTCAGTTATAGTTAAACATTTAGTCATAAGAAACTACGTCTTTCCATCCCACTTATCTCATTGCACACTTTAACACGAGTTAAATATTGAATTAAATCATAATAATATACGTAATTGCAAAATTTTGTTTCTGCTTTATTAAAACGCCTTGAAACAGATAGTACTAAAAACTAAAAGACTGACTTTACAAATGGATTTTGCTATTTTATAGTATATGTATGTAGTGTAAATGATTGTAAAAATAGTGTAGAAAGAATAAGATTTTATAAGCAATGTTATATAATATAATTTAGATTAACTATATAAACAATAAGTTGTATATAACAACGAATTATTAAATGTGAAAATGAATTAATTAAATGACATTTGTTTTGTTGGAACGATTACTTTAGTGTCCCTTCAAAATCAATAGCTGTTAATTTTAAAGTTTTGTTTCCATCACATATTTTGTTTAGATGATGAGTTTGGGAACCTTTCAGTTATTGTATTCATAAGTAAAATATGTATTACGTCAATATAGTATCAGAGGTATTTTTTTAAATGTTATGACATATTTAATATTATGTAATTTTATATTTTTAACTTTCAAAAAAAAAAAAAAAATTATACAAGTGTCATACAGAACAACCTAATATCATCGTGTTTTGGAAATTAAAATATTCGTATCAGTTTAGCTTAGCAATGTAACTAACATTAAGTCCATAATGTACTATCAGAAAGTACATTTTTATATTTCGGTCCCATTAGTTATTATACATTGTCATAAAAATCGCCTTCTGAAAGGGCTTAGATTATTAGTAGTTATACAGGTTGCCTTAAATATCTTTATATGAATTAAGTTTCAAAATTTAACACTGTTACACTAATATAAAAAAATGCTAGACAGCCTACAGTAGTTTCTGTGAGGAATGACCTATTTCAGGTTATTTTGCTCTGTACTTCAAACGCACGGATAGTACAACTACTGTTGTTTCAATTTTAGTATTGTAGTAAAAATTCCGTAACTTGTGAGGTCATTGTATCCAACTATAGATATGGATGTAACTGCAGAATAAATTACAAATAATAAAATAATATATGTTTATCTAATAAAACCAATTTACTAATAAATAATACTTTTTTACAAGCGTGAAAAATCCTACATCTAATTATCTTGTGAGGTCTAGCAGTGATCTTCATCGGTAAAATAACAATAGGAACAATAATAATAATTTTCAATAGTCTTGATATAAAGGACAATACGTTAACTGGTTATAAAACTACTCGTAAATTAACATTTAATACGGCACTATCAGCAACATCTCTTACACAGTCTTGGTGGTAAGTAATGCCAATATTGAACAGAACTTGTTTACCTGACAGAGTAAATTATGTGGTATCTCCGGATATTGAAACTTTGGTGTTAGAAAACCACTGCAAATCCCTAGTCTACAGAGGACGTCTTGTATTTATTCGAAAACTCATTAGTGATCTGTACTTTGTAGTATTATTTGGCATTCTGTCACAAATTAAAAAAGTTAAAATCTGTTGAAAAAAATTAATTTTTCCTCCACGCATTGGTATGTGTGCTATATTACATATTAAAAAACTGGATTTTGTTCCTCATTGAAAAACAACCAAGAATAACCTCAAAACTTAATGCCCAAAATCTATATACCCTTATATTTGTCTTTGAGGATAATAATTGTTTACATAATAGTATTCGTTAAGCGCTAGTTATACGAGATACTTGGTTTATGTTATTAAACATACGCAATTTAAATTGTTTATTTTCCGTATATGTGCTGAGCGGGAAAATACATTAATTGGTAGCATAGGATAAATATAAAACGGTCCGGTTGTTGCTTAGTATTGCCTGAACAATACTATGTAATGCATTATACGTACACAATATTTAATGTCTAGTTCGCAATGATATGGGCCCTAATTAAACCATTTGTAGTGGTTTTAGGTATAAAAATATTGTTTGATTAAATTGTAATATGAGGTTTTGGCATTTAAAAGTTGCTGCATCCGATGTATCAACGGAAACTTACATGTCTCCTATACGCTTGTTATAATTTCAGATACTGGAAAAGGCGTTGTTTATTTCACGGCCAATAAATTGAAATATTGGTTTGAAGTTATAATGGTAAATTTGTATGCTGTTTATGGCCTAATTTCTGTACTAACTAATATATACCTTACCTGCTATCAAAGGTTTTCACACAGGCCAAAGAAAGACATACGCTAGTTCTCTAAACTCAATTATTTCAGTTGAGAATATAGGGACATTTTCGAAATTGTGATATTCTTCATAGAACAATTTCTTAAAGAGGGTTGAACAGAAGCACGGTTTTTTCTACCGTTGTTATATTATCCAATAATTATAATTGCATCTGGTATCGTTTAGTGAAAGTTTTCAAAGAAACAATATTTATAAAATGCCAATATAGGTTTAGTGAGAGTGCCGGTCAGTTTATTAGAAGTCCCTATTTTTCTAATTAGAAAATGTTTTATAGAAGGTTATAAATAGAAATAATAGTGTACGTAGCAAAATTATAAACTTCGTGATGGAATTCAGCAAAACATTTTAGTTTCGATTTCGTCGGGTGATCAGTCACAGCACAAGGAGCACCTCACCTCGGAACGTATTGTGAAGTTGATGGATGAAACTGCAAAATGTAGGAAGAGGCTGCACTGGGGTTGATGGGACTGATTTATTGTCAGTGGATTAGAGGGTTAGCTAAAGTTGACGTATTGGTGAAGAAGTGATTGATGGTTGATACGCCACGAGCACATCTTGTCTAACTCTTGAAGAAAACTATCAAAGTTTCTACAAGTGTTCGGTTCTGTAAAATGTATTAATTTCTTATATGAACACCCAACCAGGGAATAGTAAAATACTTTTATATTTCTCCTTTAAGTTGTATAATATATTGCGTACTAAGTTATAAGGTTCAGATCACAACTTAATTGTATTAGGTAATAAAATATCTGGTTTATTTTGATTAAAATATTTATGTTTTGGTTATTCATCTGTAAATTATATATCGCTTTTTTATTCTAATACATGGTTGCTGTTGACTGGCAAAAACTGTGTTGGTGTCGAATGTGTCGGTGGATCAGTAAAATATTTTCAGAATGATTAAAGGAGCTCTATTCCACCATATAGGGTTAATCTGCATATGAGGGGAGAGCAGACAATACAATCGTATCATTTAACGAAATTGGTTAAAACCCAATTTATGATCACAGTTTAGTTGAAAAAATTTAACAATAATGTATTTTATACCATTAATAATTAAAAACAAAGTTGTAGGATAAAAATTATAGAATTAATAGTCATATGCTATATAAATTATTAATTTTCCGATCAAGGGTAAAATGTCAAGACAATTAATTGTAAAACCCAATGTCAATGGTTTTGGCATAATGTATTTTGTTTCTTATCACATACTAGAGAATATTCAAATATTGAATAGTAATAAAAAGAAGTGCGGAATTTTAATAATTATGCATTTATTAATAAATATATCAATTATTTATATTATTTATTAATTATATATTATTTTTTAATAAATAAATAATAATTATAATATGGCATGCAATATTGAAACAAATCAGACTGTTTTTGAACGATCTGTGATGTGGGTATTAATATTTGGTTAGTAAGAAATGTAATATGGAGGGGTCCGCTAGTACAGGGAGATTAATCCAAGGTAGGCCTCAATGTGAATGATTATTACTTATGTTGATCATATCGATTAACAATCCTTTTGAAAATGTTCCTTTCAAAGATGTCTTTATTTTAAAATTAACAGCCCATCATTTTGTATCGGCTTTTAAATCTCAGTTTTAAGTTATAATCAATTCGGAAAGGAATGGTTTGTATTCACAACGCTTAATGTTTATGGCCTCCCCGAGAATACACCCATAAACTCAGTTTTTGACATTACAGTAAAATTGTATAAAAGGTAATAGTTTGCTATTTTTGGATATTTCAGCTCCTTGAAACATGTAATATTCTAAAAATATGATCAGATAAGTTTGAAATACAGTTGTGAATTGAGTTCCAGTGTAGCAGTGGTTTTGAAAGCAAATAAATAACAACTCTGAACAAGTTGGGATGCGATCAAAAGTTGTACGGTGCCTTGCTTTAAAATGCAAGACCTGGAATGGAAGAACTTTGTTGGCTGTACAGACAAGTATAATTTTGAATACCAATAAACTTTTAAATTTGAGTATTGTTAACGGTGGAAAAAGTTATAATAATAGAAAGAACTCCATATCATTTATGCGAATAATTACTTTTTTTGAACAAGAACAGGTTAAAGAGCGCGCATAATGTTTGAAAGAAAAAGCCAAATTTTTATTATATCTTCCTAACCTCTGAAGATATATAATCAGGTGAATAATAATGGTTTGATTATAAAATGATCATACTAAAGCCAAATCTGGAGGTTTTGAAATTTAATTTAATACATAATATGAGCAAAAGCAAAAATAATAAATTAAAGACATTTAATTTGCATTTTAGCAAATATGTTAAACCACATGAGTGGGCACATTTCCCGAAAATGATGTTTAATATCCATTTGGAATAATTTTAAGTCGCTTTACTTACTTAATTAATACTTATTTAATTACGGATTTTATTACGGTTTTAAACTTTTATGTATATTTACACTTTTTGCTGGAATTTTGCTAAACCACACGTTAATAAAGAAAACCGTCTTGGCAACACTGTAGGTTATAATGTGATAATACACCTATATTCAAGTGTTTCAATCAGAAAGAAAACTAATTTAAATAGCAATTTCATATTTTGTTTCTGAACATGAGATTCCAAATTTGCACTGTGAAGCTATCTGCAGCGGAGCTATGGCAAAAATGATCCCCAATGAAGAAGAAAACTCGAAAATCGTCAAAAAACGTTTGACCTTGACACTCTTCTTCATCTCTAGGGCCCATTTCCATCTCTTGCTGTTCTCTACACGGGGACATATTGACGGAACAGTTGAATACCTTGATATGCACTTTTATAGTATTAATCGGCTGAGCTTCAGCGAAGCCTATCACTGTCTGTAAAATTAAAAAATGTATCCTAACTTTCCCAACACATAAAACATCAGTTTTTATAGTATCTTGGTGAGTAGAATTTTATTATTTAGACATTTATATAAAGAATTCAATGAGCAAAATCTGAATGAAGATATGTCTAGAAGATTTTATATTTAGACTTAATTTCTTTCTTAAATAAAGGAGAAGCTGATAACCTTTTGCACCTTATTATGTCCGTTCTCATGGGCCACTGGCCTGTGCGAGAATCTTATCAAACATAATAAGGGTGAGAGACGATACAGTATAAGGTCGATTGTGCTGATAAAAAGTGCAAGGGTCACAGACAGGATTTTAACCTGCGATATCTCTAACTCAGTCTCAAAGTCCAACGTCTTAGACCGCTCGACCATCGGCACTCCCCCATTTTTCATGAACCTTCATTACTATAAGAAAAAAGATTATATGATATGATATCTATGTTTCAAACCCTTTTTTGTACAATTGTATCTCTGTTCTGGAAATAAGGTATTTCGAAAAAGAAATTAGCTTGGATTAAAAGATTTTGCTATTGGTTAAAAATTTTACCTGCAACCTCAGCAAAGCTTGTAACGACACGCCGCGTCTTATATGCATGTCTAAATATGTTATGGATCTTATTTTTATTCAAAATAATGTAATTCTCGTATTTGAACATTCAAACGATGACACGTTTTGCATGATTTAAGACAGCCATTTAGATTGGAACAAATTACTACAAAAGTAAGGTGAACGAGGAACATTTTTACTACAACAAACTCCCCCTCCCCACCCTCTCCTACTGTCACCGTCAGAGTTGTCTCAAGTTGGGTCAAACGAGCGCCTTGCAGCTGTTGAAGTCATGAGTTACGGCTGAGATGGCAACTGCTGCGGTGACTTCGGCACGGAGACAAAGTTCCACGTGATATATCACCCACTTCTTGTTTAATTGTGTCAAAAGTACAACACGAGACATCGTGCATCTTTAGCCACTCAGTTGCTATTGTTTTCAGAAAACTGAAGATAGTTAACCAATATTGATCTTAAGCATTCTTAGTAGGTAATAATAATTAATTATTATCTTGCTGAATACGTAAATAAAATACAGATTTGTTCCAATTTTACTGATATTTTGTATTGATATTTTGGGCAAAACCGTTTTCTAATTGAGTTTCTCTCAACACTTTAATCATACTTTTACCTAAGAAATGTTATTTGAAAAACTCATTACGTATTATATTTATTATGGCTACGATGGGTCTTCAATACTTTTATTCATTTAACTTAATTATATATTAGATTTTGTAGCAAAAACAATAAGGTAATGGGGAATGTTCTAACAATACAATACTATTCAAAATAAGTTACCAAATATAAAGCTAGTTACATCAAACCAAAGCCAAGTTTGCAAGTAATGAAGACGAAACTGACTGTAAAACTAAACAAGGCACATTGCTCTTAAAAGAATATTAGTGAAACTGGTTTTTTAATATAGCATTTGACAGTATATGTTGGTATTTGAGTATTTAGCTTGTACCTACAATAATTAAATCATTATAACCCATTAAAATACGAGAAAGAGAGAATTTATCAAGAGAGAGAGAGAGAAGGAATAGGTGGAAGGAAGTGTGACTGACTGAATATTTCACAATGTTTTGGCGCTACATAACTCCAGTTTACAGGCAGTATGTGTATTCACGGAGAAGAGAGTTTTACCTACTAGCTACTGTCATAGTTGTAGTAGAACGAGAGTATTGTTCCCGAAAGAGAGAGAGAGAGAAGCAATAGCTGGAAAGAAGTGTGATTGACTGAATATTTCACAATGTTTTGGTGCTATATAACTCCAGTTTATAGGCAGTAAGCGCCCATACGCCCATAAAATACGGGACGTTCCGACTTCTATCTAGTCTGTAGAAACTGTTGGACTATCATTCCTAGTTCTATTGAAAGATTAAACGAATAAATGTATAAATGGTAGAATATTTTATTATTATATCATTGACAAAGTTTTAGCTCTCAAGCCTATTAATAGCTCTCAAATAGTATTAATTTGATCGCGGTACACATTTTAGGTAGATTTCAAAAAATGACAATCATAACATATGAATAACAATTCTTGTCTCGTTTTAATATTATGTTACCTCTAAATGTTATATTAACATTCCAATATTAGAAGTTGTTGTTTCATCAGTGTGGTTCAAATTAAACATATTCATAATGATCAGTTTGACATTTCGAGACATATTGGTTAAAATCTGGCATTCTTCCTTCGGAGCTGGAAGGGATATTTCGTCTTGAATTAACTAATTAATAACACTACAACAAAATGTTATCAATAATTTTATAGAGGGCATTGGCCGATCTGTTTTACTACCATTTACAAGATCCATCGCCAGTTTATTATTGCTTACAACATTCCTGGAACAAGCTTGACAGGCAGTTGACAAGGCTAAACCTGGAGCAACCGTAGGCCGTTAGGTATATACGGTTATTTATAGATTTATTGACTCAAACATCTGTAATTTCTCTAGTTACAATAAAATATCGAGAAGAATACAAAGTTCAGGTTGAAAATTACAAAACTTCCATCTTCCTCTGAATCACACGAATCACAATATAAGGTCAGTACATAATTCTGCAAGAAATTTAAGATCAGCGCAAAAAGTACACATTCAAATTATTAAAATAATCTACTATAATTTTTTATTCAAATTATTATTGGGTCTTAAACAACTGAAAATTGCTTGCAATGAATTATACACATATTTTAAGTTGAATTGAAAATCAGTATTGACTATCATCGCCTTCATTTCTTGTTAAAGTTTCCGGTGAGTAAAAGTTGCTAATTAATACTAATTGAGAAATGGAATTTTCAAAAATCTGTTATCTTAAATCTTAACTTCTCGTTGAAGCCTCCACGTGTAAACTAATCGAAGATAAACTGACGGTACATTTCAAAAAATTACATAAAACAAACGTAAACTAACGTAACAAAAAATTACGTCAATGTCTTCTAACTGCATTCTCTCTTTTTCATGATTACAACGAAGTTAACATTTTAGAGACAAAAGTTAATAACAATACTAGATAGGCTTTGAAGTATGTCATGATGTTGGTAATGTGAGTCTCTTGTAAAAGCTAATGCAAAAACATCCCACACCAGGACAGCTGGTAATGTACTCGGTACATGAAGTGTAATGAGGCTTGTAACATTAGAGCGCTACAACAACTGTCCTGATTACAGTTGGAACTGTTCTGTATCTGGCCGTGTTTGTACATTAGTACAAACTCAAATAAAAACAGCAACGCTTGGAATTTCTGTTTATAAACATTACTTTATCTCAAGTTTCGACCTATACTTGGTGCTTTGGTTTGGATTTGGTAAGTATAAAGTAAGTTAAATTATACAAATAAATTTTATTTGGTATTTTTTAAATAATATCTTTCATATTTTCAAGCATAGTATCGATAATTGTAGTAATGTAGTAAAATTCTAAAAAGGTTAAAATGTCCTTGTTGTTCGTTAAATTAAATTTAAACGTACAAACTAAATTATTATAACTTACTAAATCTGAGACTGTTCCAGTTTCAGTTATTGGATATCACTACATATTTCCACTTTTCAGTATTATGATTATTGTTCAACCCTGTATAATCACTTACCAGGTGAATATTGATCATACAGTTTGTCATCATACAGTACTTTAAAATGGAGTATAATAATTTCAGGGTGTATAAAATAGTACATTATTTTACAGCATACCCTCAAATAATTTTTATCTAGGTCACTCCAAGTCGTGTCAATAACAGAGGAACACCAATTCGACTTTACAAGGATTTTAATTTGGAACGATGATGTCCTTTATTTTAGTTCAGATGCAAAATAACTGTAATAATCAATGTTGACATTATTAAAATAAATCATTTATTACACGTACATATGAATGAAAATAACAGTAGTATAAAACATACAATAAAAAAGAAGACTAAGGCTTAACAACGTCAAGTTCTTGAAATCTATTGAAGTTAGGAGGTATACATTTTATTGTATAAGATCTTTCTCTCCGTCATCATCATCGCAGTGTAAGGATTGTGTGTGTGTGTGTGTGGTGTGTGTGTGTGTGTGTGTGTGTGTGTGTGTGTGTGTGTGTGTGTGTGTGTGTGTGTGAGTGCTGCTGAGAATAGAAAAAGAAGAATGCGACTAATGAACTCTTAAGAGGTCCTTGTTCTTTTGTTTACCCGCTCTATGTAATAGAATGTGGTACTTTTTGATTTAGGCGGGTGGAGGTTAAACATTTAAAAGGTAAGAATGGAGATTAGCAAATTTTCCAGTGACAATTACAGGTGTGTTTAGTATGAATTTGAAAAGGATATGCACATGGTGGCCCTGTTACTGAGCTGGAAATTACGTACAAAATCGTCGGTAAAATTAATCGTTAAATGCGTTGGCACAGGCAAAACTCGAGAACAGCTGGATCAAAGTCGGCACATTTTATAAAATCTTCTTTTGAAGTCCGAGGAAGATTCTTATGAAAGGAAAAGTGCCCGGAAAACATAAAATCCTAGAAGGTTAGGCTACATGTGAATAGGAGTTTCCCTGCCAAAAGTGAATAAAAAAATTTAAATATCAGCTGTGCATGTAATTTTATTGTTTCTTTGAAGGTTATTTTTGACGATGGAAGGATTGTGAAGGAAACAGGATTTTTCCGGACATTTGCCATCGTTCAGTGAAACAAGAAATCAGTAACAATACGTTTCGAGATCTGCAATCTGATCTCTTATTCAGGTTATTTATTGGTTGTTTTCAAAATTTTGTTTCCTAACAGACAGACAGCTTCCTTGATTTATCTTTGACTGGTTGCTTTATTTTACGTGTGTTTCCATTTACTCAGTTGTTGACTCATGCCGGCTACAAAACGCAGGCAGATCCTGGTTGAGGACTTTGAAATACTATAAATCAAGTTAATTTTCAGTTTAATCGGGGTGGGTCATTCGAGGTACTTTCAGCTTCATGTCTCAATTGGCTATATTGCCTACCAGTGCGTTACTATTAGATCTATGAAGTCAGTTTGTCCACATTGCAAGTAATTGGAAAACGAAACTGAAGCCGCTGTGTTGTGCATATGTCAAAGTGAAATTACCATCGGTTCGACCACCAGAGATACAAAACATTACATCCGCTTCCAAATGACTTCATTTGTGGCATACATGTATTTCTAGACTCTTTCAAGGTAACTATAACAAACAGAAGTCTCACCCGCATTGCTAAATTTGTTTATAAATCCCACAAAGTAATAAATCTGTATGTTAATTTATATATACAGGGCAAGTATATATCCGATCAGGTTCACTGTTGCCAGTTTGCGATGATGACTGAAAATTCCTGTGAATTTATGGCCAGTTCAACACAAGAATTGGTCTTCTTTGTGAATAGATAAGTGAAAAAGTCTATGATATAACAATACATACTTTCTGTCATCAACAAAACCAGTTGTTCAAAAGTGCACTAGATCTCATTCAATCTGAAAATCATAAAATTGTAATCAGTGCTGGTAAAAATTCGGTGGGCCAACAAGCAAGACGTTTCAGCGCATCAACAATTGATAAAGTTGAAAATGTGGAAGCCCATGATAATGGTTTGTATCGCCGGAATGATCAGTCACAATATCCCATCATATTTTGGCAAGGGTGTACCGTTATTTAGTTGTATTTTATATAATACATATTTACACAACCCTCGACTCGTTACTGGTTATAATATAAGTTACATCCGGTGTTCTTGGAACAAAACTTTTGGTGGATTAATAACATTATTGGCACGCGTATTATATAATTTTCTCTCGTGAACTTTGTAGCTGCCGTTCTTACTCCTGAGTAACATCTCGCGCGCCTTGTCCGTTAGTAAAATTCATATATTCGTATTATAAATTGAATGTAATATAAAGTAAAGTTGTAAATAGTAAAGTAACTTACCTTGGTTGATATTTTATTTGGCAGATTAATATGGACAATATTGTGGTGATGTCCTTCGGACGAGACTACGTTGTCATGAATCTTAAGTTGTCTCGATAAACGGCTAATACCGTCGTGATTTTGTTTTAGGCGAGTTTAACCAGTCTCTTATTTAAACTTCGCTTTTTAGACTTCTAGTTTACTAATGCCCTTTTTCCGACTACAGCTGCAATGTTGAGCCAAGATGCTGACGCCCGCGCTTGTGAGACGACATCAACGTGAAGGGAAGTCAGTTTTAAAGTGTTAAGTATTATTTAAGTTCGTATACAAAATGTCTATAGAATATTAGAACAATTAGGCCCACCCCCATGTTATCATTTAGCTCATTATCTCTCTATTTGGCAGCAACGTGGTAATACATCATTTTATTAATTTTTAACATCTAGAAGTGGTGCTTTTATGTTTATTTGCGACAATTAAACATATAAGTAAAGATTGCAAATCGAGTATTCATTACTACGACCTCAGCGGTATCCAACCCCATACGGTACAAGGGGAAGATGGTTCTTACCTACCATCAAAATGTTAAGTTTAATCCACTTAGAGATAATTAAAGACTTAGTTCAGCAATCCACACTTTGCTAAACTTTAATAGTCTTAAGGGCATTATAAGGCATTGTTCAGATCGAGTCTGCTAAGTGGGCAGATAGACCAACCAGATATCTTTCTTCACCCAAGTCCAAGTCGCTGTGAGGGGGGTGGATCCCCCACATCTTTCAAGGCCTCTGCCGGTTAGGCTTTTGCCTTGTGTCTCGAGGGTCAATGCTCTAGTAGCTTTCGCTACCTGTCAGTGGGGTGAAGTGTCGTGGTGCAGTCGAAGTTGTAGTCGATGTCATCAGTCATCCATGGGAAGACGCAGTTGGGGGACCTCCTGGGCGCGAAGCTCACGGATGTGATCCCACGGTGAGGACTCTGCAGCTTCCTCAAGGCTCGATGTCAGGCCTTCTACGAAGCTCCTGATGGTAGGGACGTTGGACGAAGCCCTGACTACGGTGTTCCTCACGAACCAGGGCGACCCAGTGGCCCGCCGGAGACACACGCTCTGGACAGCGAGCAACTGCCTCCTTGCGGTCTTGCAGGTGAGGTGGTACCATGCTGGGGCCGCATATGTGAGCACTGGTCGTATCAGAGCCGTGTAGAGCAGGACCTTCGTCCTGGTCAGTAGCTTCGTGGAGTTGAGCAGGGGGCCGATGGTGCCGAAGTCCTTCCTCGCTTGGCCACAGATCCTCTTGACGTGGGGTGTGAAGGTCAGCTTGGAGTCCAGGAGTACCCCCAGGTAGTTGACTGAAGTCTTCCACGGTATGTCGTCGCCGTTGAGTGACAGGTGACGGCCGTCCGCTTGTCTCCTTGTCCTTGTGAAGTTTATGGCTTCACATTTGTCAACGTTGACCTTGATCCTCCACTTGGTCAACCAGGGCTCCAGTAGGTGCAGCTGCCGCTGGATGTAGAACCCAGCCATCCTCAGGTTGGCAGAAGTGGCCGTGAGGAGCGCATCGTCCACGTACAGGGAGAGCTGCACTCTCGGAGCGACCGGAAAGTCGTTTGTGTACCACAGGTACAGGATCGGGCCGAGGACTGATCCCTGTGGCACACCAGATGTCACTGGGCGGGTCGTGGAGGTGGATCGGGCAACGCTGACGGGGAAGGTCCGGAGGTGGAGATAGCTGCGGAGCAGCCGGAAAATCCTGCCAGGCAATGGAGACGATGACAGCTTGAAGAGCAGTCCCTCGTGCCACACCTTGTCGAAGGCTTTGCTTACGTCTATCAGGACCGAAGTGGAGTGGTGCTTCCTTCCTACAGCTCCGGTGATGTTGTTCAGGACTCTGCGAAGCTGAAGGGTGGTGGAGTGGCCGGTGCGGAAGCCGAATTGTTCTGTCCTGATAGACGCGAAGAACTCCTCAGGGAATCTCGCCAAGACGATCTTCTCCAGAATCTTGGAGAGCACAGGCAGGAGGGAGATCTGCCTGTGGTTCTCCGGGAATAGAGGGTCCTTGCCGGGCTTGGGTATCATGATCACCTTGGCTTCTACTGAAGATGTTCTCTACCTGAATGTTATATATTGTATAGATTGACCGGGTTTAAGTCCTCATCACAATAACCCCGAATAATCTTTGATTGATCTTAGTTGATGAAACATTGATCAGTATTATTATCATTCTATTTTGTATAATGATTATTCTCCTTCCTATCTGTCTGAACGCTTTTCTTTCATTTCTGAAACAAGCAATTGGAATACTCGACGTGGAGCCTCTCTGTTATCTATTCCTGTTCATAGATCCTCTATTTACAGTAAATCATTCACAGTCTCTGCTTGTCGACTTTGGAATAATCTCCCGGATCATATCAGAGGTATTCGTAGTCGGGAACGGTTTCGAGGGGTGCTTAGGGACCATCTGTTTTGGGCCTCGTCGGGTTGACGATATCGTGGCATAGGGTATGGGACGATGGCTTTGTATGAATGGTGATGGATGAATGTCTGTTAATTTCCTTGTAAGTTTTATTCTATTTATTTATTTTTAGTTTCATAGAGAACCTTTATTTCATTTTATTACTTTATATAAATAGAGATTATAATTTTTGATTGTAAAATAGTAATATAAACTGTATTGTGGCTCTTGTTTTACAGTAATAGTAGAGTTTATTAATTTATGGTTAGGTGTAAGAGAGGACTTAATAGTCCTAACCTCGCCAATTGAATATGTTTTACGTTGTATTCAATAAAGACATTTTTCATTTCATTTCATTTCATTATTGAACAAATCGTTAATTTCGAATAGTAATATAATAGTATAGTTGTAATCATATATTTAATAACTTTATATAACCTTTTACAGTAATGCTGCGAGGTACTGTTAATAACCCAGGCTGCCCACGCGAGATGCTATCACTATCTAGCAGTAAAAATTGAAATAAAATGTTGATTCTTTTATTTCTATAGCAACAAACCTAAGTACCCCTAAATTCACACCATTGTCGGCCGGGACTCGTGGCGTAGTCCTGTAATCCAGCTACTTGGAGGTCACTTTGACAGGTCCCCACTGTCCCCTGGGTTAGTCCTCAGGTCTCTGACGTCACATTCACGACCGCTAGGCTGTGGAGGTCGACGTGGACCTATAGGGAATAGTTTGTATAGGACTATGAAGATTACATAGACCTATACCTACTATAGAGAGTAGTTCTTACAGGCCTATGAAGATAGCATAGACCTGTGACTACTACAGGGTGTAGGAAGGAGTACTGGAATGTACACGTGAGTGTGACGGAGGGGTCTGAGGCAAGCTTAGGAGATTCTGGGGCCCCTGCAAGTGCTGGAGGAAGGATTCCGGGCGATGCTGGTTTTTTGCAGCTCTTCCTCACTTTTAGTAATAGTTTATTTTTGTAGTACATAAAGTAATTTTTTATGGTTGATTTAAAACGTTTATAATTTCCTTACACAAGGATGGTTTTGGTTAGCACTTACAAATTATCTAAACCAGAATGTTGATTCTAAAAGTATATAGCCTATCTTTGCACAATAATAAATATAAAGAAACAAAGAATATTTTCCACTACAAAAAAAAAAAAAAAAACATCAAATGCCATATCACATTAGCATTCATAAAATTATTTGAAAATGTTCCAGTTGATGGGGTTTATTGTATTTTGCTGTTTACATTAATCTATAAAATGATCAATATAATTTTATATCCAAGGAATATAAGACATTTAAATCCTAAAAAAATGTAATATTATTTAAACTTAGATTATTATTATGTATTATTTAATTTAGATATTTCTAATCTTGTGATAATAATAATTACTCTAGTGTGCATCAGAGAAGATGTAACGGGCGTGGCCTGTACGCCCCGCCTCTTCGCCTCATCCACCAGAGATATGCGGCGTTGCCAAGTTGTGCTGCTCCGTACAATCCGTACTCCGTACTGTGTCTGGCCATGTACAGTATTACAGAACTCACGACCTCACACCAGAACAGGTGGCAAAGAACTGGATACATGAAGTGTAATGAGGCTTAGGTAGGCGGAACATGGATT
This sequence comes from Homalodisca vitripennis, assembly GCF_021130785.1. Taxonomy (NCBI): domain Eukaryota; kingdom Metazoa; phylum Arthropoda; class Insecta; order Hemiptera; family Cicadellidae; genus Homalodisca; species Homalodisca vitripennis. Next base: position 150,620,640 of record NC_060210.1, read on the forward strand.
TCGGTGCTGGTGCATGTCAATCCTTCGCTTGGCCTTGGCTGAACGTTAGTGAATATTTTAACTTTGGTTTTATGGGCACGAAAAAATAGCGGGATAAATAAATTTGTAAGCAAGCAGAGTGCAAACCTGTGATAGATTAACATGTGAGATATGAACACGTGTAGCTTATTAATGCATTACACAGAAACACACACACACACACACACACACACACACACACATATATATATATATACACACACACACACACATATATATATATATATATAAATATATATATATATAAGAATATATTTTAAGATGATATGGTATGTTCAACCATGGAATTTGGCTGAGCATAATCTTTGTGTCAATTTCTGATCTTTACGATTGTATGTCTGTCTATCTGCTCACAAGATATTTCTAGATTGAAATGAGTTCTAGATCTGAAATTCTGTTAGGCTTACTCTAATCTAGTTATAGTAATGACATTGAAATTAAATTCGCCGATACAGTTACAATTTTCGGTTTAATTACATATTTCCGCTTTCTCAATAATATAACTGCTCAACACTGGATCTCCACACTGGAAATGTCAATAATACAGATTGTCTCGAAATCATATTTTAACATGAAGAACAATGATAACACGCCTAAGAAGACATACCTAGAAGAAATCTGAAGCGACTGAAATCGAAAACTGTCACAGACTTGATTCCTATATTCTGAAGTCTAGGTTCGTTTTATGAGGACCGAAAATGTCGACGTCGAAGACACAAACTTCATGCTTGTTTCGGAATCAGAGACACCTAGTCTACGAAAGTGTTAGAATTGTGACACTGCACTATGCGGAAAGTTAAATACAGCTAACCACATTCATATTGCATCAACCTTTCACGTTATATAGTGACGTTACATATAAAATGAAATTATAACAACAACAACAACAAATATTTACAATTTATAGAATGCATCCTACATATACGCCTCGATGACATTATTGATATTTATACTCGTAGTGTAAATACTTCATCTTCATACTTGACAGCTAGTTGTCGAGGCTTCCTCATAAGTGACATGGAATTTTTTAGAGGACGATAAATGTCTCACCTGCTATTTACAAGATCCACCATAAATTCTTTTATCGTTTACAACATTCCATCAGGATATTTGACAGCTAGTTGTCAGGGCTTAAACTGAAGTGCCGTGGATTTTTTACAGCGTAATAACACGCTGAGTCTCCCTAGTAAACACAGGTCCATCAATAGTTTATTTTGGTTACTACATTCCATCAGCGTATTAGAAATCTAGTTGTCCCCGCTCCCTCTAAAGTGCCATGTACGTTGTTAGAGAACTGTTTCACTTACTTTTTACAAGATCCATTACCAATTTTATTATTGTTTACAGCATTCCATCAGGGTACTTGACAGCTAGTTGTCAGGGCTTAAACTGAAGTGCCAAGGTATTTGTTAGAGAACAATAACACGCACAATCTCAGTTATTGTGTGCAAGATCGATCACCAGGCTTTTATTGTTGTTTACAACATTCAGCCAGCGTACTTGACAGCCTGTTGTCAGTGCCTAAACGGAGTGTCGTTGACTTATTTGGGATCAATAAAACTGTCAGACCTAATAATATTGACAAGATACATTCCCAAAGTATCCGATTTTACTAACGGCGCTCTTGATAAGAGCACTCTCGTAGGTTCTAGTTGTCCTAGCTCTCGTAGGTACCTTTAATGACTTCAAAATACAAATAATTGAAAAAAAAACCTTCCTTTTCTTCATTAACACACGAGTCGCCACACAAATTACGCAATTGGGTTATTTTACTTCATTCAGACAGATGTTTCATTACAATATATATGGCAATACACACATTTTTGTAACGTAAAATGTGTTTATTGTAAATTGTGGTGGGAAATATAATTATGCTCCATTTAAAATATATCTAGTTAAGAGATGTTATGGTCTACACTAAGTGTCGGAGTGTTCTCTATGTGACTCATCATCCTGAATCTATAAGGTCTAACGGGCATAATATGTTCAGTAAATTTCACAAAAACACTCATCGTCAAGACAGAATATTGTATTCGACGATCTCACTTCCAATCAGTGGAGGAATAATTCATTACAGTGCATCAGTCTTTCCTATCATGGTTACCATAGTGATCTGTGACCATAAGTTGACTTATTTGTATCTTAGAAACGTTTTAACTGTAGGCAACTTATTTAATAACATTTGTACATCTTTTAATCTATTTCTAGAGTGTATCGAATATTAGTGACGTTACTTCTTGACGAATGTGTTTAGTACTTCTTTAATAAATATTTGTGACTCCAATAAATTTATAGGTCTTACTTACTTAAAGGAATTAGTAGGAATGGGTAGTTTTACGTGAGTTTCTGTTCTTTGCTTAGCATACGAAGTATATTTTCAACCGGATTAAGGAGGGTGCACTGAGTCTATTAGCTCAACACTTATCACCTTCATCCATGAACTAGCTCGGAGAATAATAATTCAAAATTTAAGGATGAGAGGAATTTTAGAAATAATATGAAAATACGAAACTGAGATGTATTAAATAAAAAATATTTTTGTTTATTCAATCTATAGTAACATGTCCAATGCTCAAAATAAGTAAATAAACCGTTTAACAATGTGTGGCGTGAACACAATAATTACTGTATTAGAATACTAACGACACAACCCAGTAACTTAGTATAATTTTTGACATATACTTGTATCCGCCAAGTACAAATGCTATATCGTAATTCAGGTATTAAATATGGGCTTATCGAATTAAACTACCTTATAAACACCATCACTGTCGGATTACATAACCGATGGACATCAGACTTTATATGAAAACATACTCATATGTTCCTTGTTTAAGTACGATACCCAGTCAACCTTACTAATATTATAAATGCGAAAGCAACTTTGTTTGTTTGTTTTGCTTCTACGCGTTAACTATTCCACCGATTGCACCGAGACTTTACATGGACATTCTAAGGGTCCCTGGTTAACATATCAGCATATTCGATTTCTAAAATTCCTCCAAGCTACGCCCCACTGGTATCTAAATTTGCAAAAGATCCTGTATTGGTCTCTAAAGTTGTAGTACAGCAAACAAATATTGTAAAGTGAAAGAGCCTGTTAAATGTAATTAACTGTTGTGAGTAAATATTGTTGTATGACAACATAACCATGGGTTTAATGAATTTAACCACAATTTTCAATTGCTTACATTTATACTGTAAAAGCATAGAGTAAGCTTGATTGTACTGTAACAGTACTATTCATTTCAATCTTTTCTGCAACTGGTGTTGAGTACAGAATAAGAAAGTATCCAGATAAAAAAATTTAAACTTTTATTTAAAAAAATATTAATTTTTTAAGTATGCAGTGCTTGGTCAGTACTGTAATGCAAATATAAAATACAAAATTATCATCTAACTTTTAACATAAATTTATCATAAGTATATATATATATATATATATATATATATATATATGTATATAAAAGGGCTTATATACATTTATTTGATCGGAAAAGAAGGAAAACTCAACTATAAAACGAATAAAACTAAGACCGGAGTAAATGAAAATGTCCATAAGTATTCACCTGTTGACAAATTTTCTTGATCGTGGTAACAATGCAAACTCAACATTGACATTTTTCGAATATCACAGACACAAACGTTTTGAAAAATATAAACAATTTAAAACAAATTTAATCCAATCAATACTCAACTGACACAGATTTAACACCAGTTATAAAGGAAGTTTTAAAATTACGAAAGTAAATAATAATATTTAAGCTATAATACATAGTAGAGCTAAAGTATTTAAAAATTCATAGTTCTTAAAATTGTTTAAATACTTTTATTTCATCGCAAGTCGTATTTGTACATTCAATTTCTATGTTTTATAGGTTAAGTGGCTAAAATAAAAGAGAAATTAAATCACTCCATTCGGTATGAATCTTATCAATTTGATTGTAAACCGATGTCGAACAAGGAGTATGCTCATTTCCCCCGTAATATGGTTCTGCCCATTTAAATATACTTTCGCTCTAAGGCAGTAGTGCCCAACATAATGTTTTGGAAGACATCTAAAACATCTAAAATGTTTTCCCTCTCTGACAAAAACATTTTGCGTTGATTGAAAAATGACAATCAAGGAGCTTTTTTTAAATGTTTATTTTGGTTCCATACATATTCAGTATACAATATTTGCTCTACGAAACACACTTTTTTATATCACCATTTGGTTGCTTACTATAATTTCAATCAGTTTTATGTGATCATTTTACAATAATATAATATTATCACATAGTATGCACACATTAATATTTTATTCACAGTCTTTTTTCCTTAGAAGTAATAAGGGTTAGTATAAACAAAGCAGGATATCTAGTTGTGTTGATGCACATAATAGTTAACTTACATTTCTTGATCAAACAAAAAGTGTTATAGGAAGACTATGTTTAAATGTATATAGATACTATCGTTTTGAAAGATCGGCGTAGGCCATCAAAACATTTGTTTGTAACCTAGACAAGATTAAATGGACTATAAATATGGTTAATAAAAAGTAAAAATGACTAAACATCCTTAGGAGCATTGTATTTGTATTAGCCTAGGCTGTTTTGGAAGTACTATTACAATCACAAAACTACTAAAATAGAGAGGAAACTTTATAAAACAGCCTGTTCAGCATCTAAAGACATCTTAACTATGAAGCCCACAAATATAGATATCAAATTTTGCTCCACCTTTCAGAGATTGGATTAGAGAACTGTTATTAAGTAACGTAATTAACACGAAAATTCAAATTAATTATCATCGCAGTGATTACCTTTGCCAAAGTTTCCGCCGAAGGGAAATTGCTGCTTAGTACTAATGAAGGAAGGAAATGTTCCAAGTTTGAACATCATCAGATCTGCTTTAATAAACTTTAAACTATCGTTGTAGGTTCTACTAGACTGATAGACTTGGAAATAAAAAAATAAAAATAAAATGAGGCTCAATGTATTCTAACTGTAAAGTTACGTTTATATTAGAGCTAAAATGTTCTTTTTAAATCACGTTAGTTACAGGTTTTAAAGTATGTCATGAGGTTGTTAAAGTGAGCATCTTGTAATAGCTGGAAACAAACTGGAAACTGGAAACAAACCCTAGACAAGGACATCTGGTAATATACACGGAACACGAAACGTAATGAGGCTTGCAACATTAGACCGCTACAACTGTCCTGATTACAGTTGGAACGACTGTAGCTGGCCGTGTACATTAGTACAGACAGCAATAAAAACAGCAACGCTTGGAATTTCTGTTTCCAAACATTACTCTTTATCTCAAGTTTCAAGTATATTGCAGTAATACAATATTTTGTACTGAATCTGGTTTGCAAAAAGTACAACTAAACTATACAGTAATACAAGCTACATATAATAATTGTTTGATATTTTTACATATCAGTATATTTAGTGCTTTTATGCATAGTTTAAATTATAATCAAGCTTTTATAATATTATTACCAAATTACATGCTATATTATTTTATGTATTACTTATTAGGATGTTTTTTTATTTTAAGGAGACATTAATTCCATATTTAAGAAGCATATGTAGTTATACCAAAATACCCTTATTGTATATTGATTTGATAGGAAAAACAGCCTTCACAGAAGGTTCGTATTGGATTAGGAGTAATATATTCGTATACAAATTATTTAAAGATTATCATGAACTTAAAACGTTCCGCAATAAAGCTATCCCTAAACCTATATAATAAAACCTATATAATAAACCATGTAATATATATATACAGTATATATATATATATACGAGTATATATATATATATATATATATATATATATATATATATATATATATGTACTACATGTTTTATAATCCATGTTCAAGTGGTCTTATTATTGTATCACCCTTCGTGTTGAAGTCACGTGACTAACAAAGAGAGTTGAACCGAATAAATCCCTTAGGATCACGCGATATTGTGTGTGAAATTGAGTCACTATGTCTAATCTTGAAAACCTGAGCAAGTGATTTTTTTAAATTCCAGTTGGTAAAGTCCAAATATTTTTATTGCCCAATCATTCAGATGAAAGTGTACCAATTTGGATAAAAGGTATTACGCTTGGCAATTAATAATACACGTGTAGGATTTATTATATTTTAATAAGTTTCAGTTCCAAACCCGCTGATTGAATATCAGCTTCAGATTCTAATTCTATTCCAAATTAAAACAAGTTTAGATAGTTAAAGTAAGACAAATCAAAGATATAAACATGGACATTTTCAAAATTACTCAAATTTTCACATATATTTTCCACCGTTATTTTCAAAAGAAACTTAACACTACGTTTCGGGAATTGAAATCTCCTCTCTTCTTCAGGTGTACCGAAATTACAAACATAGCTGCATTTAAAAAGAATAAAATCATAGAAATTGCGGGAATATTGAACTCTTGCCAAAGGAGATATATCCTGGCTATGTTGTGCTAAGGATTGCAACAGTTTTGTCAGAAAAGAGAGCAATGTTCTCAGTGATAAAAAAAAAAAAAAAAAAAAAAAAAAAAAAAAAAACACGACCACAAGCATAAACTACTTCAGCTCTATGACTTCAAATACCTGCACACGGCGCTCGCTTCGTCCTCACCGGCGCGGTGTCTGCCGTGATACCACAATTCCACAGACTCACTCAACAACGACACCCACACCGCCGACGATGCCTACAGCGAGTCTCACCTGTATAACAGTCAAAGTCTCCTAACACTGACAATAAAAGAGTTTTTTTTTAGAGAACCTACTCTTAACTACAAATTCAAAATGACTAAATAAAGAAAACAATTCTAATGTGGATCACACATTTGATCAGCGCAAGTGATACTGTTTCATCAGACTGGATAAACGGCTACATATAGAGCAGAAGAGCTAACTCTAATGTACGAGGAATAAAATCCCTACATGCTAGTTATTACCGAACATGTTTTTAACATCAGCATTATTGCAAAAAATTGAAAATCATAAGTTAGCAAATATTCACTGCCAAACCTGAGCCAAAGGATGAGGGATCGCATATATTGTGCAGCATTTTTATTTTTTTATTTGCCCCTCACAACTTTGACGAGACAACAGTTAAATACCTGAAAATTACTGGAGTACACATAAAATCAATCAACACTCAAATGCTCACAGTTGGAGTTTACACACTCCTAAAATGGAAACGAAGAAGATTTTTCTCTTCAATTTGAAGACTTACTGGCAGGCGTGACGAAAAAAAACAAAATTTCACTGTCACGGGTGATATCAATATTAACATTTTAGATGTGGACGCCCCTACTATGAAACGCTTCGCTCACTTTTTGGGATCTTTCGGTCTCGTCTGATTAATAGAGTAACAAAGACGGAAACAGAAATTGACAACATAACTGAATATAAGGTGTTAGTGATCAACACAGTCATTTCGGACCATTACGGCCAACAGGTCATAGTCAAAGGACACGAGAAAACGGGATCCAATTAACAAAATTACGATCGGGAACATGAGGCTCATAAACATCGCGCTTCTAAACTGTATGCTTTCGTGAGAGAGTTGTCGTTTCTAAATGTGAGTGATCCTGTAGAACTGTAATTTAAATCTATTGAATAAATTAATTTCAACCTGCATTTGAGATGTCTCTTAATAATATTACAACAATAACAGAGAAAACGAAGTACAAGTTACCAAAGATTTATTAATTTCGCAAGAGAACTTGTTTTTTCTCTCCGAAATTATTTCCAAGCACACAAAACACCTAGCATACAGCATATGACACTACTAAGGCATTTCTCAAGTCAAAAAACTTTAAAAAACCACGTGGCCCATAAATAACAATAAACATGCACATAGCCACAAAGGAATTGAGATACAGATTTGAAATGAACACGTCAGTGATTCCATGAGGGTTGAAAATTAGTTGAATCCAGGTCTATTTTTCAAATTCCCATTACTATTCCCTTTTCTTGATGGTAAAATGGTTCTTAAGTTTAATTTTTGATATTTTATATGGTCATTTTGAAGGGTAATTACGAAGGGGTGTTCATAGAATCCATTTTCAGTAACAAACATTAAACAATGTTATTACAAAATTTTGTGCACTAATGGTAAAATGGTTTAAAAGTACAGCAGCTGTATCAGTTCTTATGAGGAAAGTTGTAAGCCTGAGATGTTTTGGAATAGAATTACACATCAACACTTAAATTGTTCCTTGCTCAGGAAATGTACGCCATACAATTTCTATCGTTTGGTATTGAGTAGAATAAAAAAAAACGTTTTATTTACTGCAAGTTGGATTGTAAAATAATAATAAATACTGCATAATCATAAACAATTCTTTCAATAAGAAAAAGAAGCGGTTAAACTTCATTACTTTTTACTAAACTACTTGTTTATAGTTTAGAATATCACAATTTTACTTTTTATGATTTTAGAATACTGCCTGACCAGTGGGAATTTGAGACATTGAAAGAAAAGTGAGGCCAGCATGCAACTTTCATACATATTTGATAGGGGTCTCACGGCCATATGTCTCGTTTACGAGGACATAAGTGTGAATTTCAGCACATTTTTACGCTGCACTTTCCTACAACTTTCACATGTACTAAAGTCATACACTTACAAAGTATCAATCAAACTATTTGTAAAACCGGATTAAATTACAATGATATAAACAATGATAGGACTTTTTTTATCCTGGCAGCAAGGCAAAATCAACATTGACGTCGGAAATATAATTTAATCGAAATATAATTTCTCTTACACATGAAAATCCTACGAATTGCGTGCCAAATCGTAGGTAACTGCTAGCAGCATTAATTAGATATACACTAAATGCACTTACTTATGACATAATATCATCGAGGGAACATCACGTCTATTTTTCACTGATAAGGTGTATGTTACCTATCAAGTATATAAATACTAATATAATTCCTAGACTGAGCTAAGGATAGTACAATATAATATAGCGAACTCGAAAACCTTTTGACTTATAGTGAAAAGATTTCAGCACTAATATATGTAATCTATAGTAACCCTGCCATTAGTATAATATAGCGAACATTAATTGGGAAGCAAGACCATGTACTTTACTGTATCAAGTTTATAGATATTCATTCTTTCAAAAAAGGAATACTGAGGGTAGAAAGGCAACAAGCTGGGTGGCTCGCAATAGTAGGCATTTACTCTCAAGGAATGAAACTAATCGTAAATATTATTAGTAAATCGGGCCAGTATTAACACTGACAAACACTGACAAGTCAGGTGTTTGTCAGTATGTCTACTTAGGTTTCTCCATACATGATCTTGAAAATCTTTCAACGTGTAGCAAAGAGATTTCAGCACTAATATATGTACTTTTAGTTAAAAAAAGTAAAAAAAAAAAAAAAAAAAAAATATATATGTACTAAGAGTACTGTAGTAATTGTGGGATACTGTTAATATGACACTGCAAAGATCGATATATGAAGACTGTTAAATACATTATTTATTTTTTAAATGTACTAGGTTCTGTGGTTATGTTGTTTTATTGAAGCGTATGGATCAGGAAACTCAGGAAGTACCTTTCCTGAGTTTAAGCCACACATTTTCACTCTAGCCCTTTATTCGAAGTGGACACAAGCGCAGAAGTAGACACTTTTTAACTAGTAGGTTCTTAAGTCCAACTCTCCATTGTGTGTTGAATGTGTTTGTACTTATAAATGTGGGTCAAAGATTATGTTGAAAAAAAAAAAAAAAAAAAAAAAAATTTTAATATTGAAATGTGTTAGTACTGTTGGTGTTGATTTTAGGTTTGAATGTTCAATAATAATATCTATAGCCGTAAAATTTAGAAAACTGTACTGTTTTTTAATTCTATCTCACTACAAAATTATATGAATATTGTTTCTCTGGGCAAAGTCGCAGCAAAAATGTCTCCAATTTGGCGTATTCGAATATAATTAATTCTAACCAGAAATGCTCTTAAAAGCGCAAAACCCGAAATAAGAATTAATCGCCATTTAGCTTAACCTCTTACCCTCTTAATCATGGACACTGAAAAAATGATACTTATTGCATAGTATATAGGCTAACTTATTATTGCTAAGTATTACTGAAACCGTGGGTGCTCTTTAATATAATACTCGAAATTTTGCATAGAAATAGGGAGTGAAGCCATGAGCATATGCTAGGTTTTATATAAACAAAGAAAAACTAGCATTTTCGTCTGTTAGAGACGAAATTTAAAAACGTTTTCGTCTATAACTTATCTATGGATATAAATATAAAATCGTCTTACACCCTTAAATAACTGGATTAGAGAACTGCTGTTATAAGTAGTGTAATCAAAATGGAAATTCAAATTAATTACCATTGCCGTGATTACCTTGTCGAAGTTTCCGCCGAGGGGAAATTGATACTTAGTACTGATCGAGGAAGGAAATGTTCCAAGTTTGACATTATTATCAGGCCTGCTGTATTAAACTTCAACATCTTGCTGAAGCCTCTTCGTGTAAACTAGTCTAACTTGGAATGTCTATATACTGTATTCTCAAAAAAAGAAAATTAAATTATATACAATGTTTTTAATTTTAAAGTTACGATTATATTACATTTAAAATGTTTATTTTTAAACCTCATAAACAGCATTATTAAACAGGTTTTGAAATATGTCATGAAGTGAGTATCTTAAGTAATAGCTGAACTAAAAAAACTCACCACAAGGACAGCCGGTAATATACTCGGTACATGAAGTGTAATGAGGCTTGCAGCATTAGAGCGCTACAACAACTGTCCTGATTACAGTTGGGACGACTGTATCTGGCCGTGTACATTAGTACAGACTCAAACAAAACAGTGATGCTTAGAATTCAAAACATTACTCTTTATCTTAGAAAGTCTTTTATTTACAATGTTTTGGGGTAGATTTAAAGTTAAAATAAACTTAATGTTAGGACAGGATTTATTTTGGGGTGTATTTTCTATAGTTTTTATATAGTATGTCTTAGCTAAGGTTTATAGTAAATTAAAGGGCTTTGGGGCCCATATGTAAGATATTCAGATTATACATAACTCCCAAAAAATGCATGAAAGAATGGGTCGATTCATCAATTTATAGGGTAATATATGTTTTGAACCAATTTTTTTTCGATATTTTACATAACTCAGAGTGCACATCTAGTTAATGCTACATATATAAATGTACGGTTTAGTAATGTGGAATACTTTAGAGAAGAGTTGGAAATTTTCCAGTAAGACTCGCAATGTTGTTTACACTATCTATCACAAGGTTATAAATTCTTATAAGCTAAAAAATATTATATTTGTTCAGAATGAGTCATTAGTTGTTTAATAATCGTATTCTTGAGGAATAAAGATATTGAGGAAAGTACCCTTATTGTACAATACGTTGTAGCGTTTTTAAAGCTTCATTGATTTATTTTTTTAATTAAAACTTAAATTAAATAAAAATTTTGGGATCGAAATATTGGGACTTAATTTTAGATTAGATTGTGAAATGTCAGGGTAAAATCGAACATGTAATCCTTTGGCAAGTTAGCACTGGTAGTTTTAAATTGTTAGGAAGGCAGGTTGACTGCCTTGAATTGATTAGAACTTGTCTTATTGTGAGTATTGTTCTCCTGGTTTGATACAGCTGGACCAATGAGAGAGCTCCACGGATGTCCTGCAAAGGTGATTGGAAAGGGAAGTATTTAAGCGCCCGCTTATAATTTTCGCCCTTCTTTTGGTTATTTTCGTGAGTAAAGTTAATTGCAGTGCGCCGTTTTTCTTAAATTTTTTTTCCGCGAGTGATTTGAGGTAAGCACCACTTTATTGTACGTTTTATTGAAATAGTCATCCTGATCTGATTTTAAATTAATTTTGCTGTCTTTTTTATAGGAAAAAATTAAATTCATAGAAACTACAGAGAGAAATTCATAGAATCTGAATAACTTATTCTCGAAGAACAATAGAGCATAATAGAATCATACAAGTTACATTTGGTTCATGCTTGCAAGAGAAGTGAATTAAAATTGAACTTTGTTAATAACTTTAATTGAGATTTGAAAAGGTAGTAATTTATTAATATTTAACTGGAACTGTTTTATTGTGAATTATTAATTGAAAATTAATTGAACTTTAATAATTGTTAGAGAGAGACTTGTAATCTGAATTGCAGAGACTTGAAAGTTAAGGTTCAAATAGTGTAAAGAGAAGTTGAAATTTTTATTTTGAATTTTGAGTGAACTTAGAAGTGAACATTTTTATTTTTATTATTTCCAAATGGTATTTTATTCTTATTTTAAAACTTTATTATTTTATTTTAGAAGAGAGCTCTGATGTTTAGTTTGATATATTTGATTAATATTTTTTTTCTTGCCAAAGGAATTTTTAAATTTACAAAAAGGTTTGTCAATTCTTTGTGGAAAATAGAGTGATAAAAATTCTGAAACGTTGAACTTATTATTTTGCCAGTTAAAAATAAATCCATTGTTTTTATTTAGAACTGTGATTTTTATTTTAGACAAACCAGATAATATTTAATAGTTAACAAATTTAGTAATACATTGTACTTAATATTCACTAGAATCTTTACTAATCAAAAAATATTTTTTATCGTCTTGGATGTATTATTGATGATTTAAATATTAATACTCTGGAATATTAATATCAACAATCCAAGTCGTTATATACGTGTAGTAGGATATACGAAACAATAATTTTACTTTATTATACATAACAGGAAAGAACTTACCTTTTTTTATACCATCACTATAAAAATATATTCAGTGATAAAATCGGTTTAATGGTGGCCATAAACCTATTTTGTATCTTTGAATATAGAGAAATAAATTCGAGTGCTTTTAATATTCCCTATGCACCTCTCACTAACCTTTTATGAATTTAAAATATTTTGGATTGTATATTTGGCACTAAAAATTAGACAAATTTAAAGTGATCTGATTGCTGAGGTCACGTGACTAAGAAAGAGAGTTGTAGCGAAATCTTTTAGCGTCACGCAATGTCGTGTGTAAAATAAAGTTACTTTGTCTAATCTTGACAAACTGACCAAGTAATTTATGTAACTTCCAACTGCCCTAGTAGTAATATTATCCAAAGATTAAGATGGATGTTTTACTCACTTTGTTAAAATGTATTTATAGACAATAAAAAATACACATGTAACATTTATGGTACTCAACATGCCAGTTTCATTTTCAACAATTATGAGTAAAACTGCTTCAGTAATCACAGCAGTTCTATCAGTTCCTATGGACAATTTGTAATGAGTTCTGTTCTACTGGAAGAATACATAAACAATATGGTTGATTTTACATGATTTTAAAAGTTAATTGAATTACAAATTTATTTTCACAATTTTTACATTAAATTGTTTTCATACGTACTAAAATGTAAACCTAAAAAACCTTTAAATGACTAGTTAAGCCTTGAAAAAAGTACCTCAAAATTAGCCAAATTACTATTTTTGGCAATATTAATTACTCCCTTACTTTAGAATAGTCCTAAAGGCAAAGGGGGTTACCACAAAAATGATCAAAACTATGGATATAATATATTATATTATGTTATACATATTATGTTAAATTTCCGTCATTAGTTTTGTTTTATGCCATTCTAACAGCAGTATGATAGGAAAGAATGTGAAACTGAAATGGAACTGTTGTACATAATTATCAGGTGTGATGTTCTTTAGATGTAATCTTGCATTGTTAAACAACTCGCATTCATGAACAGGAAGAAAACTTAAATGTAAATATTTTAATATCTCTTATTGATATTTTGTTGTTTCTTACTGATGAATGTAAAGGAAAATTGTAATAAATTTGTTTACAGTATGTTTATAAACACTTTTTGTATCGCCATTCAGCAACAAAAAGCTTTATCCAAAAGCATTAGAATATTTTGAGCGGTTCCTTGAACATTTTTCATTTCATTTCATTTATTTAATTCCAAACGATACATACATACATTTTACACACAAAAATTGTAAAAAGAAAATTGGAATAATTCCTGCACAGACTCTGTCTATGTGCAGGATTAGAGTTCTTAAGTCAGTTCAGCAACACTAATAAACTTAATTATTTGAACATTGTTAACATACATTAACAATAAATAAATACACTGCCTAGTGTGACATAAATATTAACTAAAAATTTTATAAATTCAGCATATATATGTAAAAAATGTAAACGAACATTTGCTGTATTATACAATATTCTAGTAATAATTGAAACTGAAGAGAATTAATCCAAAAACTAAGAGAAAGTATACATACGTTACTGTTAGAATAATCGGAGCTGGTCAATCCAATCATACATTATGTTACAGAATAGATGAAAGGAAGCGCGGAACTTGTTGGTACAGTAGTGTGTGCGTGTTTGTGTGTGAGGGTGTGTGCGCGTGTTTAAGGATGTGTAAGTGCATGTGAGGGAGTAATTGTAACGTGTGTGCAATTTACCATTATGTGTACGGCAACTGAATGAGGGCCTCCGCCGCCGCCCAGCCCAGGCTGAGCAACCACTCGCCCGCCCTTCGCTTGTATTCAGCAGCACCGCCACCATCTGCCTGCAGCACATCAGTTGGGAGATTCCTATAAAGTTGATGAGCTAAATAGAACAAATTATTAATTTCCAAAGTGTGTGCCGGTCTGGTAATATGAAATTCAAAATTTACTCTATTTCTTGTTAAATGTGTATGGGTACTTTTTTAAAACATTGTATTATTATTGCTAGCACATAATAATAGAGACTTAATAAAAAGCCGTATTAAATTTAGAACAGGAAACCGCTCGAATAATAGTTTAGTAGGATATCTTCTATTTTTATTAAGGGTAACTTTCATTATGGATCTCTGAGCAACCGCTAGCAGCTCGAGAGTAGTCGAAGAGGCCGCTCCCCTCGCCAGAAGGATACTAAGTAGGATACTAGTTGGATACTAAGTGAAAATTACGATAGATTAAAAAGATATTTAGTTGAGAATAGTAGTAGTATTGCCCCCGATTTCCTATTTAATAACATGTACGTCATAGGCATATCCTTTAAGGGACAAAATAAACAATCCTGAAAATAAATGAAGGTCACCGGAAGATATTCCGGACTCCTGATTCTGAGATATTGGAAAGTCGAGAAAGAGATTTGAGAGTGAGAGATTTTTGTTTAGCATTGAGATAATGTTCAATAATTATTAAACCATGAATATGATTATAAAGTTATTATTTACTAGTACTAAAACGTATTGTATTTTTAGAGAATAAAAAAAATTCATCACTAAAAGTTTTCAGCTAACAGAAAAACTAGCCCATCTTTGTAACCGAAAGTTAATTTTAGTTATAAAAGTCTCTCTTGCTCGATTTGTATACAGTACAGAATTAAATAAGTTAAAATTTAACTTATTGGTAGTAAAATATTAGAATCATTCACGATGCATAAGAACATTGAATATTTTTTTGTTACATGTATTATCATATATAGAATAATTATTTGGATATATATCCTTCGGTTTCAGTAATTTTATAACATATCTTTATTCCTGTAAATAATGTAACATGATGACAAAAAACACACGAAAATCTAGAAAACAATTAAAACTTGAGATCTATGAATTTCCTTGAGCGTTCAGGTTTATTATAATATACCAATAATTAGATTGGAAAAATTAGCAATTTACATTGACTATTTGTTACATTATTAAAAATATTGTGATTGATAACTGAAAAAGGAAAACCAAAGTTCACATCGAACATAAAGAAAGAATATTGAGGAAATCTTAATATTCTTTCGGTATTTATATAAATTTACGAAAATAGTTGAAAATACCAAGCCAATAATAAAAGAAATTATATAAATGAAATTTACCTTTATGAATGACAGAAGTAACATGAACCGAAAAAGAATAAAGATTATTACAAGATTATTCAATCACAAGTATCAATAATAATGTTACAGTTTACCGATACCGCTAATGGGAAAACTTACTTTCCACTTTCAATGTTTGTCCTTCTTGTTTACTGTAGAGGGTCTGGTCGAGGAAAGTTTCACTATCGAAAAGTTTTGATTGTACTGCCAGGGGAAAACTTTGGAATTGAGATTTTATTTGTAGTGATTGTGGATATATGTTGTTGTGGTAAAACACTAAGGTTACACAAATCTTTCAATGGGAACTTTATTTTTATTCTGATAAAGATTTTGTTTCATCATCCTTTTTACGTTTTATTGGAATGGTAATTCTGTATGACCTATACATCGTCATATATCGAAATATCTGGAATCGAATTTATTCCTCAGGTGGATAGCTAACATATTACGGATTAAAACGAAGAAACATAAAGAAGCACTGTGGCACGGGTAGGTAAAAAATCACAACAATGTGAGTGATCTCCATGAACTATCCCTTGGTCATTCATATTAAAACACACACACACACACACACACACACACACACACACACACACACACACACACACACACACACACACACACACACACACACACACACACACACACACACACACACACACACACACACACACACACACACACACACACACACACACACACACACACACACACACACACACACCACACACACACACACACACACACACACACACACACACACACACACACACACACACACACACACACACACACACACACACACACTAATATTATAATATGGACAAAATAACACAGGTGGTCTGCACACAATTACCAGTCACTGTGTATCATCGATCGATCTTGTTATAAAGTTAAAATATTACTAGAAACAGTAAAGTGTAAAGAATCTCAAAATACTGAAATACTGTACGCAACACACACACACACAAATATTATAATATGGACAAAAGAACACAGGTGGTCTGCACACAATTACCAGTCACTGCGTATCATCGATCGATCTTGTTATAAAGTTAAAATATTACTAGAAACAGTAAAGTGTAAAGAATCTCAAAATACTGAAATACTGTACGCAACACACACACACACACACACACACACACACACACACACACACACACACACACACACACACCACACACACACACATATGTAATTAGATATATGTGAAATATATAATAATAATAAATAAGGTTCAAAGGATGCCTTTGAGCATAAAATAGCAAAAACCCTTAAAAAACTTAAATTTCTCAAATAAATTTTGGACGTAACTTATTTGTTCATTGCGTTATATTACAAATTGCAATTTAACATACACAACGGTCATGCTCACCTTACTAAACCTCATGTTGTCATTTTACAAGATATGACTAGTCTTCAATATTAATGTATAATTATGTATTATTAGATTACCCTAAGATTGTTAGCTATTGGATATTTATTGTTAAAGCTACAGTTTGTATTTGCAGTTACTGTTTTAGTTTAGTTTTTACTGATAACAATGATGTTACAATTCTAAAGTTCTCCAAAATTATTTGAGTACGGGTTGTAATGGACAGTTTTTATTGTTGTTTTCTTGTTGGAAATTCATTACTTCTCTACATAAAAATAAAAAAGTGCAAAATTTCATGATAAACTGCTTTCTCTGTATATCACAATATTTAAATGTTATGTCGACTCATTTGTGAGTATTTAAATACAGCAGCAATATTATTTATAGTAACGGATTTTACAGTTTCACTCGTAATATACAAATATTATGCATCAAAATATGTAAAGGATGACGGTATTAATTTATTGCTCGTTTGGTTAGCAAATAAAAACACATCTGAAAAAAGTTATTATTTTCAAAAAATAAACAATAGATTAAAATGCAATTGTTTCTATCACAAAAGTATGGGTATTAGGGAGCTAATGCTTACCGTATTGAGACGAAGGTTAAAGGAAGAATGTATTAGTAAAAAGATTAAGTGAAATCCTCAAAACTTTCCTTCTTAGAATTTCATTCAAAATAGATCGATAACTTACTGAAGGACTATCTGTTCGGTTATCTATAATCTGGCTCTTGTAAGGTGATTAATGAATCTTCATTTAGAGTTTTTTTAAAGAAGTTAACTTTGAGACCTGCAATATAAAAACGATAAGATACTAGGAATAATCGGTATTATGGTGCAAGGAAACCGGGGAAATTAGGCAGGTTAACTCTATATAAACTGTTGTTTGATGGGCAGAATATACTAGACTACAGACTTGGAAGCATAGTTGGCTCTGAGATGACAGCTGGAATTGTTCTCGGACTTGTGGCTTTGGTGAGTACTCGTATTTCTTAAAGCCCAATCTGTTGAATTACAGTTTGTAATTATTTTAAAATACGAAAAATGCTTAATAAACTTTGTTACAGGAGATATTATTAACTAGATTTGACGGTGACACTGATGTATGGTATGGATACAGTAAGAAATAGTACAATATATTAATAATTTTTACAGTATTTCCTTGTACGTCGATTCGACTGTCATACTGTCTAGCTTTATCTTATTTTTTATTCAATAACCGCTCAACCGTTGAGCTTAATTTAGTTAAAGCTGTTGACCAAACCTTAGCATTTAGTGACCGTCGTCATAATTCTCAAGGATTATGCTTGTCTACCCTAAACACGTTTACTAGATTCTATTTAATCATACAAGTACATTACATTTGAGGGAATATATATGAATTGTAGTAGAGAGTCCCTCATTAAAGGAATATATTAACATCCTGTATGCCGCAACGTCTGTGATGACAAATGTGAAACGAATATTTTGTTTTATTTGATTAGTCAAATAATGTTAATTTATTACGTTTTATAATGAAAAAAATATATCCTCTAAAAAGGTCATTTGTTACTTAACATCCACATCTGGAAAAGTTAAAGCCCTTTGGAATTATCTGATTAATTAATTGTCTTATCTGACATCACACAATGGTATGTTTTAGAATATTGTAAACAAATATTTAACTCAAAATTATGTTAAGAAATGGTCACGTAAAACTTAATACTACAGTTAATGATAATCTCTAATATGGACTTATCTTTAGGTACCTCTTGGTACCTACATATAATATAATTTTAATTTTACTCGTACAATGAAAAATTACTAACTATCCATAAAGTTAGCAGTCATACCATTAGTTCTTTTTATGTCAAAATTGTGGATTCAAGCTCACTGTTGTTTTCCTTTCTAATTAGAAACGGTAGGGAAGTTTACACTACGAATAAAACTGAAAGTTATATTGTTATCAACAGTGCCTGACCAGCAGCCTAGTGAACTCGCAGTCTGCAGACACCAATGTTACTGACTATATCTACTGGAAGAAGTCGGACATCACGGCGTGGCATCAATACTTCCCTAGCCGCGTGTTGGAGGAGGAGCGGCAGACAAACATAGCAGCTGTAGCCGCAGTCTCCAGTCTGGCCTTAAGTCTGAAGGAAAGTCTCAGCAAAATTGTAGTGTTCCAAGCGCAGGAACTGCTGACCGCGCAGCAGATGATGGCCGGCACAGATGCTGAGGGCTGCGTCAATGGAATCTCCGACTACATGTCCAAGGCTATTGCTGAGGGTAAGCTGCAATTCTTAGCTAAAATAAGGATTCTTAAATGTAGTATAATCAGTTTTATTTTAAATTAGATCTTTTGTTTCATAGTCAGTGCCCAATTAATGAATGACTTATATAATCTGATATTAGATGGGTACATGACTGTTATCAATGTTTTAAATTATAGGATCGGTCTAATTATCTAATACAAAGCCGAATACTTTGTATCAATACACGGTACATTATTTTAAGGCGGATCGATGCAAATATTTTCCAGTAAATGTAAGTAAAATACTTAAAAATTCACAATAATGAGCACGTGCTCTTCGAATAAGAAATACTTACAACGTTACTTTACAGGTAATGACTTCTAGTCAAATGCTTGACAAATAAAGAATGTTATAAAAGTAGATTTTAACAACATAAAAAACTGCGAGGAAAGCTAAAATAACAGTTTAGTGGATCATTAAAAGAAACGTTACAATAAAAGACTCGCTTGCTTTGCTAATAATTATAATTTTCACGTCACATTGTCCTTTAAATTTTCTCATACTTACATTATATTCTTCATATTTTATGTGTATGAATACGTATATACCTTTTACGAAAATAAGATTTTTGCAGTGCATACCTAAAGTCTTTAACTTGATTTCTTTGATTTAATCATGTGCATTATTATGCAAAAAAAAAAAAAAAAAAACAGAAGACTTTTTCGTCTAGCCTTTCCCGTGGAGGAGAAGGCTTTGCTTAACCTAAGCGAAAAACTTCTACTAAGCTTTTTTCCATTGAATCTAACTTTAAAATGTATGAACATTTATTTACTAATTGTTTTATCTTTTTAGGTTTAATACTTTGTAACGTCCAAAATCTCATAAAATATGTGTCTTGTTTCAGAAATCTCAAATTACAAAGACTGTGCAGCTGACGCATTGCCAAAGCTCAACCGACTGAATAGAACATGGGCACGCATTAGAGCCACCTACATGAATGCCTTTAACAAAGTCCTGGTCCGCATTGACACCTGCGCCAAGACTTACCCCAACAAGGACTCCATTGACAGGCTCAAGTCCTGCGTGGAGGCGATGACTGGTAGCTACTTCACCGTGGCCAACTCCACTCAGAAGGCGTTATTCCCCAGTCCGTCCATGACCTACTTCCAGAATGTGGTGGTGGGATGTGCGAGTGACGCCGCTACCGCCGTCGCCGACAAAGGCTCTCAGTTCCTCCAGAAATTGTTGGAATGCTCCGCCCTCGATTCTGACATCGACCAAACGACATATGCAGATCAACTGGTAATTTACAACAAAAAGTTACAAAGGAGTTACTCAAAACATAGAGTAAAACTCAAATTCTATAGAAATAATTGTTTTGGACATTATTATTATGTTTCATAGAAACAATTTTTTATTTAACAAGTAAGCTACTCATTTAGTAAAAAGACCAATATATGTACGTTGGTGATTTATCAATTTAAAATAATTTGACAGGCACTTTTATTAGATTTAAATGAAAAAAAAATTATAATTCAAAGGAAATGAAACGGTTTTCATAGTAGATAGATGTATCAAAGTATATTGTTCCCTCACGAAACCTATTGCACCTACTACGTTTTATGTTTACTTACTTTAAACACTGGGGTTACTTCGATAATATATATATATATATATATATATATATATATATATATATATATATATATATATACTACATATACTAAATATTTATTAAAAATATGACAGTTAAAAGTAAGTTAACAATGGCACTATTTATGTGTTAGGCTTTTTATAAAAAGAACAATATAAATATTTTAGAACATTTAGAGCTGGAATCGGTACATTAGTACAAAGTCACAGTCCAGGGAACTGTTATCTAGCATAGTTCATGCCGTCTACGTCATCGGGAGTCTTCAGAGACAAATTCTGACCATCTCATGTTTTAGGACATTTTATAAGGTGAACGAGTACTTAACTAATCGCTCAAAAAATCGGCGTAAATACTAGTGATTATTCATTAGAGAATTTACATACTATAAATTAAAAGAATTTAAATTGTGGTTAAATTAATTAAATATATGGTTCTGCTGTCATAAAACAATGTTTACAAGGAACAGTGGATACATTTGACAGGCTTTTTCAATTAACATTTCATAACTTTAGGGACAAAGATGGGATTTTTTGCTACTTTAAAGGCCAGTGGGGTGTAGCCCAGAGAGAATTTTTAACATACAAATAGGCCCATTATATTCATGCCAGACACGTCAGCATGATCATATAAAATGTCAGTACAATGGGTTAAATTATTTACGTGTAAAAGCAAAAGAAACAAGACAATTTTGCATATATAATACTCGTTTAATTAGGGTATTAACATTAAATATACAAAATGTACTAAAGACTGTGCCAGTGACAAAGACCAAATATTGCATTACAGTTATGATTTCAGCACAATAAAGACCAAACAGAACGGTGAATTTTGGCCAGATGTTTTTCACTAGGTTCCCTGACGTATGTCACACGTTTACGGAGGATGAAGGACACGGGAAAAGCGGATAACTGCACTACTAAGAAGGCCAATATGATCGAGAACACAGTCTGAAGAAATAGGCGAAAATAGCGAGCCCTCAACTATTTCAAAATACAAAATAATCCATTGAAAAGGGAAACGATACTGAAACATATTTAAATTGACATAAAGCGTGTTTGCAGACCTAGGAAATAAGACAATAAAGCAAGCAGAGATCAGATATGGCAATATTTCCAATAACCATTACATGTCAAAGACTAAGTGGAATTCGGTGATAGATAAAATAATAGTATTTTTAAGACAAATGCCCAATTATGTTTTTTCTTTTTGACAGAGTCAGTGGCAGGGATACAACGACACTTTGGCCAGCCAGATCCTCACAGCCCAAAACATCAACTACAACCAGGTGTTAGCAGTTGAGAACGAAATGATCAAGTTTTACAACCTCAAGAAAGAGGCGTTGGAAACATACGTCATTGCATCCAGAGGCCTAGCCTTTTACCTGAACAGAATGTACTCGTACCTAAGCGATTATTACAACACTGTCACTGAAACTTCGTTTGACAACCCTGGAGACTCCGCCTGTATAGCTTCCACCACTGCGTCACTACAGTCAGTGGTCAACTCAGGTGAGGTGGTTTGAGAGCTGCTTTAATATTTGATTCTATAACATTGGCAGTGTTGTATGTTTTTCATTTCATATAGTAATTTAAAATGTTTACTTACTGATGATTAGCTCAAATTCATTATCTTTTACAGTTGCTCGCCAGTCACTTTCATGTGACCAGGATATTGTGAATAAAACCAAGCACATGATGTGCCAGATCACCGGAGATTTCTCGTCTTTGAACTCTCTGATGCCAAGTATAGGCAACGTTGCTATCCTCAACTGTACCGCCAGAGGCTACATTTATGCTCCCAACACCATTGCTAACTGCTTCAACCTCGTCTCCTGGCAGTTTGACATCGAGTACACCAACCGCAATTCTGACATTTCCAAGAACGTAGCAGTTCTCACCGACTACGTGCAGACTTTCTTCAGCGGTTCCGATCTCCCTTGTGGTGGCTCCACCCTCAAGGCCGCTTATCTCTCTGCCGAGGTCGCTCTATACAACTTGCAGCGCTGTATATACATTACCTCTGGAACTGTCTATTCGGTGACCACTCCTCAACCCAACACAACGCCACAGTCCACCAACGAATTCAACTCCTACCCTTATTAATAATCTCAAAAAATAACTACATATTAGAAACTCACTACAGAAAGTTTTTCATGTAATGGATAATAGACTGAATATCTTTTTATTTATTTTATTATGTTACGTTAGTTATTTAATTAGAATTTTAGAAGTTTAAAAATATAGTTATGAACTTAAACTTGTCATGCTATTGTTATTATTCGTAATAAACTTTTACTGAAACATTTATTGTTCATTTTCCCTTTTATAAAATAATGTTAGCGAACGATATTTGGTACTGAATCATGAGAAGGTAATTGGATTCAGATTGTGAAAGGTATCAGTACAGTGTTATATGATGATGTTATTTGAAACCCTTATTGCAATAAATGTGATGAAATAAAAACTTTTCTCAATCACAAAACCAGCTTCTTTGACAGTTTTACTGCTTTCTAAGTCTTATATGATATTTAATTTCATAATTCATGTTCCACATATTATTATTTATTTTACTACTCAAACAAGCAGTGTTTAAAAATAAATAATTTAAAAATAAATCTTGTTATCGTGTCAGATTAAACTACTAAATTAATTTTAATAAATCTATTTGACAGTTGAGGGGGCTAACAAAATCTTTCTTTTGTTTGAATCTTTGTGTTTTTCCTATAATTGATTGGTTAATCTATATTCACGTGAATAATCTTTTGTGAAATTTTGTATCGATTAATCAAAATGACGGCTTATAACTTGAAGAAGGATAAGATGAATACGAACTCCTGATCCCAGGAGTTGAACACGAAACGGTGCTGAAGAGCCTAGGAAGCGTCTAGTTCAATATTTCTTTACTAATTTTGAGGTGAACCAAGGTGTCGTTAAAGGCTTGGATCCAGGGAAGGAGGTTGAAATATGTGAGAAAAAATATGGAGATTTGTGTTAATTGTGGAGGAATATGATAGCCACGCGAAAGATGTGGACTTTCAGTGGATCTTCAGGTGTTAGGGAGGCTATCTGTGTGTTCTGCAAATAAAAATAACTTGAAGATCGATCATGCAACCTGTAGTTAAAAACGCTCTGAAGCCGATGACTCAATTTATCCAATATTTAGACACATTTGTGTTGCATATCTTCTTGAAACCTCTGAAAATCATACGAGAACTATATTAGAGTGTTTCAAAAAGGTTGAAAGGATTCCATCAACGGGGTGCTGAATGCTACAACCTTCGGAGAAGAGTTTCAGGTCTGGACAAACACTTCACTCAGACCAAATCTGCACATTTCTTCTCGGCCAACTCATCGTCACTGTATTCAGGACAATCTGTAATTTCTTCTACGATATCTCCAGTAGTGCATGCTTTAAAAGACCAGCAAGGAATAAGCATAAGAAAGGCACATAAGGCACGTCTCATATTTGAAGCAACAGCTAAAGACAACACGTAGGACATTTTCATCAGGAAGAGAGGTATTTGTGACATTTTTATTAACCATTCCAATATACTCTCGGAAATGGGAATAATCGTCATTATAGAACTAACTAATTGCGGAGCGCACCCGTAATTTCTCGAAAAGAGGAAATTATTGACTAGGATGTCAAAAACTTTTCTCAATTATCATACTAGCCATCAATAATACGTTATAATCTTTCTAAAATAAGTCTTTAAGTTTCGAAGCTAAACTTGCCGGAGATTGCTGCTGAAAACGAAAAATTTTGATTCTTTACACTCTGGTGTTCTCGTCTGAGTGAAACTATTTCTGATATTCATAGACTGTGAGATGATCGAAGTGAAAGATTCTCATAACTACTAGTGTCCTATATTAATAACTGAAATAATAGTTAGCACTAACGAGGAAATTAATTGTTAACTTGGACAAGTATTACGTTTATCGTTAGTCCGTCTGTAAAAAAATCATGTTTATATGTATTATATCTCTATAAATAAAAACCAAAGCCCTCACTCACTCACTTTTCTACTGAGATGAATAAAGATTTATTATTCCTTCACTATGGATTAAATTGTTTTAAGTGTTATTTAGAATGTTGTTACTATTGATTACAAAATTCGGGATGCTGCAAAGAAATTTGTTTATGACATTTGTACTCATGAAACATTTTTCACTCTACGACTTCAGGATCCCAAAGCATTGCCATTTAGACATAAATTTTAATTTTATTTATTTATAAATTGTTTAGGCGACTAGAATATCTTCCAGTGGCAATCACCCATTTTTAGAATTGCTTATAATGTCATAATAAAGGATTTGCCTATGACGTACCAGTTGTTTAATATAAAATCGAAGGTTACTTCTTATTTATTTAATTTTTTTATTGAAAGGAGTAGCCGATCCCCTCTTAAGCCTTATTCTGCCCATCCTCATGGGTCACTGGCCTGTGCGAGGATCTTATCTAACAATAAGGGTCAGGACCTATCAATAAGTCAGAACAGTACAAGGTAGATGGTACTGATAAAAAGTGCAACGGTTACAGACAGGATTCGAATCTGCGCTATCTCTAACTCAGACTCAAAGTCCAACGTCTTAGACCGCTCTGCCATCGTCAGTCCCAACTGCTGGTAGTTATATAAGATTATAACTAATTCAGTTTATATCGAGACAAATTCTTATAAACTTACAAAGAAGGGTGCTCTCAGGTAAAAATTCACAACAATAAATGGGTGACGCTAAAGAATTTTACGAGACTAACACAGGATGTTTAAATTGGTAACATTTACTTTACTCACCATGAAGAGCATTACTTACTAGCGCCCTCGTAACTAGGAGGTCTGAGTGATACTTAACCAGGATATAATCAGACTACACACGAGAAGTGTTGGCAAATAAAACAGCATACTTCAAGGTAAATGATCATTTGTGTAGTTAAATCAACATATTTAGAACGTATTTTGTTTCAAGAAAAGGCACTGAACCGGCAGCTGTACTACTATTGTGTAGTTTAGGAAGAGAATGTTATTTCTCTCATTTATTTATTAGTGAGTGTTTTATATAGCATTCCTTCATGGTGGTCACCCAGAAATCATATTAGGTTGAAAATATACACTACCTTTTGAATTTTTTAAGTTCAGTATTATGTATATTTAATTGATTAACTTCATAATCGTAACAAAATATTGTCTGAATTCTTTTTAGATTAACTGTAATAACTGCATCGTTTTCAAAGATGTTTCATATTTTGGCACGTATTATTGTTTTATGTTTAAATAATAGTTACTCTGTTATCATCTTGACGATATTAATTTTATCTTTGCTTAAAATGGATTAAATAAAAATTTAATTTATTTTAATGAGTTTAAAATAAAGTTTAAATGATCTAAGTGATAAATAATTTACGGTTCACTTAGATTTACGTAATAAATTTATATAATCTACATATTGGATGTAATATATATATATATATATATATATATTACATTGAATCGGAAAAAGTGAGCGCTCTGTGGTGTAATGGTAGCACATTCACCCGGCAAGTGAGAGATCCGGGTTCGACTCCCGGCGGAGCAAGTACTTTTTGCGATTCAATGTTTATTGAAATTATATATATATATATATATATATATATATATATATATATATATATATATATATAAAGCCGGTCTTATTTAGTAGGTGATTTTTTTACCGGCTCAGCTACACTGAACTACCGTAAACTGTGTAAAAACAGACAGGGCAGAGTACTTATTTTCACCACACAACGTAATAAAAATGAGGTGGCGTCCTAATTAGAATTAATATTAACACTAACCAACACTATAACCCCGCTAGCACCGTTATTTGTTACCTACGTGGTATATGGTCTAGTAAAACTATATAGGAAAGATCGACATTGATGATGGTCCTCCAATTTTATTTTTTGCAAAGACTGTTATACGAAACGTGGTCTGGCATCATCCTCATAATTAATTAAATATTTATAATGTGATGCTATTATATTCGTGATCTTATACTTACGTTTGTTTAACTGGTCATAGCTGAAATGTTGCAAAGAAATTCGAGAAATTTCAAAGGTATTTATATAACAGTTCCAATCTCCGACTTCAAACCCCTATCTTTAAACTTAAATATAATATAAACCAAGACTGAAATATCTTTCACTGACCATCACTTATCTCAGGATTGTTTGCAATTCCATTTAAAATAATACGCTCCTGGTGTCCCTGTTTTTCAAAATTAAATCAAGTTCAAGGCCGCGTGTATATATTAAAGCTATTTAAACCTAACATTTAATTTGTAAACACACTACATTAATGAAAGAAGGAAAATTAATATTATGAAGTGTTTTAAATACCCTTAAGGTCACTAGAAAGTAAAGAGACAAGTAAGATTTACAATTAATAAATCTCAACATTGGTGTAGTAAATTTCTTTTATTACATGTATTACAGAGTATTTGTGGATTTGTACAGCATACAGTTGAAATATTCCAACGTTGTAATATAGTAGCAAGAGGCAACAATTAATTTATAGGAGTACAGATAGATTTAAGATTGGATAGATATTGTGGCACTTCACAAGATATTGTAGCACTTGGCACATTCATCAGCTACGTGCTGCAGAGTGCAGGGACAGATGCAGTAAATGGTTGCGGATTTGCTGCAGATGTTGAGACCAAATATAATCTTGCCGGGATATACTTTTAATTTATCTTTACCCCCTATAATGTATCCTACACTCTTATTGATGTAATCGAAGATGAAATTTTCATAGCCGGTTTTCGTTCATATACTGTTAACAACAATATTATGAATACCTGTATCAGATGTGTGTGTAGTAACGCGTCCTAGCCTTTGCAAGACGTATATGCCTTACTAACATAACTCCGATTACAGGTCCTAGACATTCCACTAAAGCCAGCCACGGGACATTATATCATTTGATCTGTCACATGTTGTTTCGTGATTATATACTTCAGTATAAGAAGTATACTTACATAGAAAAAGTGGATTAAATAAGTAAAAAGTATGTATAGTATACTACTGATTGTTAGAGTTCTTATCAATGATAAAGTGGAACTGGACGGTGACATTTCTTCTGCGTAGGAAGGTAGCTGCAGTCTAAACCCTAGTTTGTAGAGGGATCGAGGTATGAGTATCAGAGCGCAAAGAATTCACAAAAATCAGAATATGACATGTAAATATAAGATGAAGAGAAGAAGGAAATACGCAGTCATACAGATAAGAATGCCATTACAGGGAAGTAGATTTGAGGTGGACACACTGAGATTGTATGATTTGTGAATTAAAAATTAGTAAAACAAGTTGATCTAAAGCCTAGTGAAAGTTTCAAACTTGTGCTGGGGATGGAGAAGGGAATAAGGGTTTGGGCAAGAACCTTGCTTCAAAAGACACATAGGAGACAGTATCAACTACACTGTGAGTTTTTGTAGTGTAACCTGTAACTGTGACAGCATTTAAGTTTATTTAGTGACCACGATTGTCCTGAGTTAGCAGTTTAATCTATTCCTAGAGGCGTGGTTTGTTCTTAGTATACGATTCTGTAAGTCACTTGCGAATAAAGTCTGGCTACAAAGACTCAGATCTATAACTCAATTCGATGGTATACTGTATGGTATACTGGTATGGTATACTGTATGGTATACGGTATGGTATACTGGTATGGTGTACTGTATGGTATACGGTATGGTATACTGTATGGTATACTGTATGGTATACTGGTATGGTGTACTCTTAAGGCAGACGAATGCGGTTCCAGCATTCTTGGCTCTCGGGTTTTTTTTATAATATCCAGCCATTCTAAGATGCACCCTCTAATATTTAAATCTACCATTTTTAAAGACTACCAACAATTGACAAAGCTATATTAAACCAATGTACTTTCCATTTACTATCCTGCATATTAGTTATCATATTTTGTTACCTGTTAATGGTCCATTGATACTAATAGTATCAGCTACGACCCCTGAATCTCTGTATTTGATTATAAATTACTTAAAATGAAACAGTTTCAATATAACATTAACGTTATCTACTCTTTTTCTCTATGAAAAGGAAATAGTCTCAGTATGTGTCTACCACATTAAGAGCTTTCATATATAGTGCAGTCATTGAAGCATTGTTGGTCCGAATTTTTTTACTGTGAACCGAATTGCATAAAATTTTGGAATTAGGTTCATCTTACCCTTAAATTTAAAAGTGAAAATGATTTGAACTCCGTAACCACCCCTGGGGGTGGTTGCCACCCCTTCTCGGGATTGAATTTATTTTTTTTCAAAATAACCTCGGATATCGATAGAAGGCCTACTTTTAAAGCAAAAAAATCATCTATAACGTTTTTCGAAAAATCCAATATTTTTCAAGTTATTGGCAATTGAAAATTCGCAAATTTTTTCACGTTTTTCATCGGATTTTTGCAAGTATCTCCAAAAATATAACGTTTTATCGAAAATTTTATAAAGAACACAATTGTAGCAGGTAAAACAATGAACAATTTTGTTTTTTATAAAGTATTCTAAGTGCAATATTAAGCTAGATATTAAAAATCAAAGCCGTTTTTTTTATTTTGTCTGAAATTTAATCGATGTGGTCAATGCCATCTAGCGGGCGAGCACATGCATTTTAGGCATTCTAATAAAAAAAGAGTTTTATTGTGCTTGAAATAAGATTTAAAATGAGCACTATTAAAAGTCTAATGCACGTAAAATGAGTGAGCTGTATTGCAAATAAGAGGAGCATCTAATGTTTTTTTTTTTTTTAAATCAATGGGTTTCATAAGTGCCATTTCCACCAAAATTAAAATTAATCGTATTCCGCCTAGAATAAACTTTATTATGAAGAGTTTAATAGATTGTATCAGTTTGGCTGCTTCAGGACACATATTTTCCAAAAAAGTCACGATTAAAAAAAAAAATTCAAATTTTTTAAAAAACTAACCTTTTTTCATGATATCTCAAAAATGACGACATATACGAATAAAAGTGTAGGTATGAAAAAATGTGGGTATATTTCTGACAAAACAATTTGGATTTTTTTATTTTTCTGTAAAACAAAAATTTACGGAAATATGATTGTTTAAAGAGCGCGTGGCAGTGCAATCACAGCCTCTCTTAAGCGCTTTAACCCTTCACCGATTGAGAAAAAGGTTTTTTTACTATATATTGCAATGAAGGATGTTGTAGCTCTCTTAATTATCTTCACAATGGTTTTTTATAAATTGTGATAACATGAAAATTGAAGGAGTTATGGTCAAAAAACTTATCATATGTTTTTCTACATAGTAACTGAAAATTTCGGACTGTGAATATTTGGAGCAATGTGAAAGTACGCAGTATAATAGAGACCCAAAAACTATTGTAATGTGTATATTTATACATAATATGAGCTCATATGAATACATACCAACTTTCTTATATGTATATATAACACATTTGAGTGATTTTTGTATAATTTGTAAATATTTTATCCAATAAATGGCAGTTTTTTACTCTAAATTAAATTATTTTTAAATAATATGTAATCATATATATTTACTGTTTTAATCTAGGGGTGGTTTTAAGGGTATAAAAGCTTAAGAATATCATAATCATTTTCGAGAGTGTGGAATAATATTTAAATCCTTTTCCATTTTATCAGAAAAAAAATGTTAACAATTTTTTTATTAAGGGGTAGTTTTCAAGGGTTTGAAAGGGGGTTGAAAATTTCATAATTATTATAGAAAATATAAAATATTACTAAACTCTATACTTACATCTTTTTATATCATACCAAAGTATTTTTTTGTGATTTTTTTTCAATTTAGTGGTTGTTTGAAAGGGTTGTAAGATGTTCAAGGGGTTGAAAATGATTTTAATATGAGGTAATTTGTTGTAGAAAACACTTTAAAATTTCACCACTTACTATTAAACATGTTTTCTAGCGATAAAATGGCTCAATGTCGATGTTTCCATTAAGGGTTGTTTTACACCCCCTTAAAAAATAATAGGCGGAGTTCAGATCATTTTTACTTTTGAAGTTAAGGGTAAGATGAGCCTAATTCCAAAATTTCATGCAAATCGGTTCACAGTAAAAAAATTCGGAGGTAAGACCGTATTTTTTCGCTTCAATGACTGCACTAATACGAGACAAACCTTATACTATACTAATAACCAAGTGTTAGGTTTACCTATGAGTGGTGTTATGGATTATAATTAGTAACAATTTTATATACTAATTTCAAGACATTGTCTTTAAAAAACGGAATGCTGAACCTACGAATTAGTTCAGGAATGTTCATGATTCTTTTTTGAATGGGGAAAATAAAATCAAGATTCAAAGTTAATGTTTATATCCAACAGTTGCCATTAAAAATAAGGTTAGTGTTAAAATTGTATTGGCTAAGCGTTAGTGAAACCTAATACTTGTGAGGCAGAAACATTCCATTTCTGTCTGTCTGTCCGCATGTTATTTTGAAAACGAACTGATATATAGACGTAAAACTGTAAATGC
This sequence comes from Homalodisca vitripennis, assembly GCF_021130785.1. Classification (NCBI taxonomy): domain Eukaryota; kingdom Metazoa; phylum Arthropoda; class Insecta; order Hemiptera; family Cicadellidae; genus Homalodisca; species Homalodisca vitripennis. The sequence continues at coordinate 150,652,313 of NC_060210.1, forward strand.
AGCTTTATTTATTTTTAAACATTCAGCTAGATTTGGGTGCATGTCACTCCATGTGATATAGCTGAGCGTTAGCAAATATGTTTCCATTGGAAACCATTACGGCAACAAAAAAGTTGCAGATTAATTCATTTGTAACAAGCTGAGTACAACCATATGATATTGTAATATTAACATCTTAATAAATGTGTGAATTGTTGCATGTGTGCGTTGTCGCATTGTTGACATTTTCATCTTATCGATTTTGATTGTAAGGTACTACTTAACAATTTTTCTCTTGATTAGTCATGCTGAGTATGTCGTTTGAGTCTGTAAAACTACTGTCCAAATAATGAAATTTTGGTTAAGTTCTATTAAATTAATATAATTTATTAGTATGAATATATTTCGTTTCAATCGCAAATGTGTAGACGTTACATTTGGACTATGTATCGGAAATTTATTCACATTCGGGGGTTTAGATCAACATATGATATTTTTATGAAACATGATCAGACGTCTGGAGGATAATATTGTAATGGTGGAAGATTAAGCTTCAGTTTTACCTCATCTACCGGTATCTTATTGTAAGTGTAATCCAGGTTCATATCAACGTCTTGACAAATTTTCTCTTGTATATTTTCAATCCACTCCACACGGAAAGATTCATAGGAAGGCCACACTGGCGAACAATACTCCAGCAGAGCCGATCAGCTGTATATAACACTCTTAGAGAGCCTACGGAGAAATCCTATCTCGAGAAGTTCTTACGATAAAACACCAATGCAGCACAATCTCTCTTTATAACATCATATAAGTGGTTTTTAGAACAGATGATGTCATAATGACCTCTAAACCGATTCAACAACGACACGTTTATTTTGTTGTAGTGAAAGGTTGTAGGATGTGTTGGTCGAGAGAATGATAACATCTTAACTTTGAAGGTTGAAGGTTTGAGGGACTGAAGGTTGAATGTTCGATGGTTTGAAGGACTTTCGAAGGAATATCCGTAAACACTATTGCATAGCCGTAGACACCCTTTATCATGATCAATTTGCAGGAAAAGGAAAAGGAATAAGGCACTCAATGGCACCTTGTAAATAATAAATGGAGGTGAAAAAGCAGACCTTATGTATTTTGTGATATTTTAATAATAAAAAAAAAATATAAACACCGTTATTTTATAAAAAATAATGGCTTATTTCAAAATCATCAATAATAAAACAATTATTCCGTAATAAGTATAATAAATACCCATCCATTCCGGGTCATGAGCAGTAAGACAAAATGGGTTTCAAGGACGGGCAATACCTCCTTAACCTCTCGCTTGCTTAGAGACATTTCACTATCGAAACTGATATAATCCATTAATCAGTTAATAAACAATTAATATATTATATTATTGAGCATGAAAGGATATTTAGTTAATGGTATGTTAATTAATATTAGTTATTAGTAAAGTATATGTGCACTTCATAATGTCATATTACAAGAAAAATACATGACATTTTTGGCAAAATTCATATTAGGCTGGGAACTTGTTGTTATATTAAAAATAATTAAGTTAGCTTAAAGGTAAACACCAACCATCAATAATTAAAACAATTCGGTATGCAGTTTACAAGCGAATACAGGCACCATCTTAGAACAATAGGTAGTCCAGTGTTTACAGAATCCACTGGGTATGTGCTTCTATCACCCAAACAAATACCTCCTGTTGTCCTATTACAGTCCGTATTTGGCATCGTTATTAGCCAGTTTTCTATTATTGTTACATTATTATTCGTAAAGTAATTTTCAATTAAATGATGCTTATAAAAGCCACCTCAAAGCTCAAATTAACAAACAAATGTCAAAAGCTGATCGTAAGAAATGCGCGAGGAATCAAAATAGATTTGTTTACTCTTCCATGCAAATATATCTCAGCGAACTACATAAGAATTGCAAGAACCAACTACATCCGATTTGTTGACGTATTCATCGTAAATATTTATGTTATTTTACAGTACCCAGCTTTCAATACAGTAATGTTTCTGCAAGCTTTTTAAATCGTATTACAAAATTATATATTACTATATTAAAACAAATATTTTATACATATTAATTCGATAGAAAATTCATTTTTATCCTCATTTTTATAACACAAAGCTGTTATTATTATACGAAAATAATAAAAGATTATTTTGACACACGATAATGAATGTTTGTTCACAGGACGTTAAATATTTTAAAGGCTGATTGTTTAATTGTGCCAATTTTTCTGAATATTACATTGACCTGACTGGCTAGATTAACGTGTTGTTAATGCCAATTGAGGGATTGTAAATCTTTTAAATATACCTGTTAAATAAAAAATCATAACTGGCCGAACTGATAATGAAGCTTGTTAACATTCGAAATGAAACGATTGCTCGTTCATTGTAAATAACCATTTAAGTCCATTAGCTTACCTAAACGAAACCAATTGAAGCAATCATGTCGAAACTTAACATACTTGTTTTAGAAAACTCCAAAGAAAATTGCGTGATGCCAATTTAATATGAACCGTGGGGAGGGGGCTTAATGTTTGATGCAAGAAGTGAATCAAGTGACTGGTCTGGATCTCTTATCGTTTAACGGGTACTAACAAAAATTTGGCTTGGGTGCTCAGTAATTTTTGAGTTGTTCAGGTTTCATAATGAACACCTTTAAAGCCACGATGGAACATCCTCAGGCTAAAACATGTTTGACAAAAGTTTTGTGGGTTTTATTTAGTGAAGATAAATTAACAAAAAAATAATATAGTTGGTTGATCCCATATTCGTACCCGATATCAATCAAATATGGTAAAAAAGGCAAATATCTAGGTTATATGATTAATAGAAAAGTCTGCAGGAAAGTTTATAGATATAAGAGACTTGAAATTCTTCGTAATCGGAGCGATTACTTCTATCTTGCAATAACAAAATAGCTGATGTGTATCCCGAGGCATGTTTCAACAAAACACCTATTCGTAGTAGACACTCCAGTTGATAAATAGAGGCGACATGAAACTCTTTGTAATCGGAGCGGTTACTTATATCTTTCCAATAAAATATGAAGTAAACAGCATTGATGTAAATATGGGTGCACTAGAGCTGAGGCTGAGATACAAAACCTTATAGGGGATTTTCTTATGTTTTTAATCCAAAATTAGGAGAGGCTCTAGATTTGGAAGTGAGATTAGTTTCTAAATGACCCCACACCTGTAAATATTAGGCCTTATTTATGAGCCCTCCTACTGTAAATAAGATGAATACAATAATACAGGATTGGTTTGACCAAGGAATAATTGAACCCAGTAACTTCAGCCTACTCCAGTCCAGCCTTTTTAACCAAAAAGGACAGACTTGTAGTCAATTATACCGCAATTAAATAAAAAGTTACAGAAAATTGATTTTCTATTTTTGGTCCCTAAGCGAGCAGTCATAGAACTGCATTGGCATGCGATCTAGCGGATTTCATAGAAAACTTTGAAACCCGCGCTATCGTATTGTTATGGTTGACAATTTGAAATTTATGTAATGAATAAAAGGTTGAATTAAGTTTGTTATATAACAAATTATGTTAAAGTAAAGCGACCTAACTAGGTTGCGAAATCAAAACAGGGGGATATTCGGTAGACCGTAAATTAGTTAATTAAATTTCATACAATGTAAATTTCGCAACCTAATCAGCCAGTATAATATAATATTATTTTACATCCAATGTTCTGGAACTAAATTATTGGGCGGAGTAACTACCTAATTGGCACGCGTATGAATTTTGTTCTTCTAACCCTTTGTAGCAGCCCAACTACGTAACCCATCAGACCTCGCGCGCTTTGTCCGTAAGTAAAATTTATCTTTTCGTATTATTAAATTAGCCCTTTGATGCCAAACGTATAAAATGAATGTAACGTAAAGTAAAGTTGTGAATAGTAAAGTAACTTACCCTTGAAGATCTTTATTTGCTTGATTGAGATAGATAAAGTTGTGGCATCGTCCTTATGGTGACGAGCACTTGTTCATAAATAGTAATTTGTATCATTAAGGCTAATACCGTCGCGAATTTGTTTTAGGCGAGTTTACGTAGCTGATGTATCTCACGTGTTGTTTGAATAGATGGCTACCATTTCCCAACTTCTACTCCTCTTCTAGAAATAACCGTTCTTAGACTACAGCTTCATGTCTCGTGCCAAGACGCCGACACCCGGGTTGTGAGTCTACCTATTGCAAAGGGAAGTGAAATATTATTGTTTTTGTAAAGTAAAAGTCGTACGCATAATTCAATAGAACATTGGATATTTTAGGCCACCTAGAAGATATACTTTTTATTATATATTCTTGTTATTATATTCTAATTGGCAGCAACGTGGCATTACATAACTTTCCTTTACCATCTAAAAGTGGTGCTTTTAAGTTTTCGTAATTAAACTGAACTTATAAGTAATCTTTGTATTTCTAGTATTTATTACTACGACCTCAGAAGTCACCACCCCCATGTGTATCGTCATACGGTACAAGTTTGATAAATAGAGGCGACATGAAATTCTTTGTAATCAGAGCGATTACTTCTATCTTGCAGTAACAAAATAGCTGATGTGTATTCCGAGGCATGTTCAACAAAACAACTATTTGTAGTAGACGCAGGAAGTTGATAAATAGAGGCGACATGAAATTCTTTGTAATCAGAGCGATTACTTCTATCTTGTAATAACAAAATAGCTGATGTGTATCACGAGACCATGTTCAACAAAACGACTATTTGTAGTAGACACAGGAAAGTTGATAAAAAAGAGGCGACATGAAATTCTTTGTAATCAGAGCGATTACTTCTATCTTGCAATAACAAAATAGCTGATGTGTATCCCGAGGCATGTTCAACAAAACACCTATTCGTAGTAGACACAGGAAAGTTGATAAAAAGAGGCGACATGAAATTCTTTGTAATCAGAGCGATTACTTCTATCTTGCAATAACAAAATAGCTGATGTGTATCCCGAGGCATGTTCAACAAAACACCTATTCGTAGTAGACACAGGAAAGTTGATAAATAGAGGCGACATGAAATTCTTTGTAATCAGAGCGATTACTTCTATCTTGCAATAACAAAATAGCTGATGTGTATCCCGAGGCATGTTCAACAAAACACCTATTCGTAGTAGACACAGGAAAGTTGATAAAAAGAGGCGACATGAAATTCTTTGTAATCAGAGCGATTACTTCTATCTTGCAATAACAAAATAGCTGATGTGTATCCCGAGGCATGTTCAACAAAACACCTATTCGTAGTAGACACAGGAAAGTTGATAAAAAGAGGCGACATGAAATTCTTTGTAATCAGAGCGATTACTTCTATCTTGCAATAACAAAATAGCTGATGTGTATCCCGAGGCATGTTCAACAAAACACCTATTCGTAGTAGACACAGGAAAGTTGATAAAAAGAGGCGACATGAAATTCTTTGTAATCAGAGCGATTACTTCTATCTTGCAATAACAAAATAGCTGATGTGTATCCCGAACCCTGTTCAACAAAACACCTATTCGTAGTAGACACAGGAAAGTTGATAAATAGAGGCGACATGAAATTCTTTGTAATCAGAGCGATTACTTATATCATGCAATAACAAATAGCTGATGTGTATCACGAGGCATGTTCAACAAAACACCTATTCGTTAGTAGACACAGGAAAATTGATAAAAGAGGCGACATGAAATTATTTATAATCAGAGCGATTATTTCTATGTTGCCAATAAACAAAATTGCAGATGTGTATCCGAAGCATAGTTCAACAAAACACCTATTCGTAGTAGACACTTCAGTTGATAAATAGAGGCGATATGAAATTCTTTGTAATCAGAGCGAGATAACTTCTATCTTGCAATAACAAAATAGCTGATGTGTATCACGAGGCATGTTCAACAAAACACCTATTCGTAGTAGACACAGCCTTCAGTTGATAAAAAGGAGGCGACATGAAATTCTTTGTAATCGGAGCGATTACTTATATCTTGCAATAACAAAAATTAGCTGATGTGTATCCCGAGGCATGTTCAACAAAACACCTATTTGTAGTAGACACAGGAAAGTTGATAAAAAGAGGCGACATGAAATTCTTGTAATCAGAGCGATTACTTCTATCTTGCAATAACAAAATAGCTGATGTGTATCCCGAGGCATGTTCAACAAAACAACTATTTGTAGTAGACGCAGGAAAGTTGATAAATAGATGGCGACATGAAATTCTTTGTAATCAGAGCGATTACTTCTATATTTTGCAGTAACAAAATAGATGATGTATATTCCGAACCCTGTTCAGAACAAAACACCTATTCGTAGTAGACACAGAAAGTTGATAGAGGCGACATGACAATTCTTTTGTAATCAGAGCGATTACTTTATATCATGCAATAACAAAATATTGCTGATGTGTATCCCGAGGCATGTTCAACAAAACACTATTTGTAGTAGACGCAGGAAAGTTGATAAATAGAGGCGACATGAAATTCTTTGTAATCAGAGCGATTACTTCTATCTTGCAGTAAACAAAAATAGCTGATGTATATCCCGAAACCCATGTTCAACAAAAACACCTATTCGTAGTAGACACAGGAAAGTTGATAAATAGAGGCGACATGAAATTCTTTGTAATCAGAGCGATTACTTATATCATGCAATAACAAAATAGCTGATGTGTATCACGAGGCATGTTCAACAAAACACCTATTCGTAGTAGACACAGGAAAGTTGATAAATAGAGGCGACATGAAATTCTTTGTAATCAGAGCGATTACTTATATCATGCAATAACAAAATAGCTGATGTGTATCACGAGGCATGTTCAACAAAACACCTATTCGTAGTAGACACAGGAAAATTGATAAATAGAGGCGACATGAAATTATTTATAATCTGAGCGATTATTTCTATTTTCCAATAACAAAATTGCAGATGTGTATCCCGAGGCATGTTCAACAAAACACCTATTCGTAGTAGACACTCCAGTTGATAAATAGAGGCGATATGAAATTCTTTGTAATCAGAGCGATTACTTCTATCTTGCAATAACAAAATAGCTGATGTGTATCACGAGGCATGTTCAACAAAACACCTATTCGTAGTAGACACTCCAGTTGATAAATAGAGGCGACATGAAACTCTTTGTAATCGGAGCGATTACTTATATTTTCCAATAACAAAATTGGAGATGTTTATCCCGAAGCATGTTCAACAAAAAACCTACTTGTATTAGATACACGAAAGTTGATAGAAGTGACATGAAATTCTTTGGAATCGGAGCGATTACTTCTATTTGCAATAACAAAATTGCAGATGTGTATCCAGAGGCATGTTCAACAAAACACCTATTTGTAGTAGCCACAGGAAAGTTGATAGAGGCGACACGACATTTGTTGTAACCGGAGCGATTACTTCTATTTTGCAATAACAAAATTGCAGATGTGAATCCCGAGGCATTTTCAACAAAAAACATACTCGTAGTAGATACAGGAAAGATAGAGGCGACATGAAATTATTTATAATCAGTGCGATTATTTCTATTTTGCAATATAAAATTTGGTGTTGTGTTTTCCTGAGGCATGTTCAACAAAACACGTACTCGTAGCAGATACAGGAAAGTTAATAAATAGAGGCGAAATGAAATTCTTTGTAATCGGAGCGATTACTTCTATTTTGTAATAACAAAATTGCAGATGTGTATCCCGAGGCATGTTCAATAAAAACCTACTCGTAGTAGATACAGGAAAGTAAAAAGATGGAGGCGTCATGCAAATGTTTTGTATTCGGAGCGTTCAGTTTTCATTGGCAATAATATAATTACTACCTAATGTGAACTCAATGAGGATATGCAATTAAATATTGGTAACAACTAAATCGTTTTCATCAACGAGATTTGATACTGTCGATTTTATTAATGAAATATGTTATAAATCAACTTCAAAAATTACTCTGTATTAGCAAATTAAAGGTCCTTCTTTTTTGCTTATATGTGCAAATACATATACATTATCCGTAATTATATATACATGTAGTACATTATATAAATGCACTATTATGAAATTCGGAATATGGTTATCGTATGTGGTATATTTATACTGTTATGTTCCTACCAGGGACCCGTATGGATTTACACACATAAAATAACAGCATGTCTGTACGGGATTTTTGATTTCGTGTAGTTTTGTAGCCTGCAGTGTCCAGTTCATACGTACATTATCATAAAAATGTTTCCTATTCCAGCTGTAATATTAATACATTTTGCCACACATATACTATTATAATTAGTATTCTAAGCTTTTACTCGTAAAATCAAATCAGAGTAAAAATGTAATTATGAATTAAAATAATGCATTTTGAACATTCATGAATATTTATTACATATTGAACTAGTATTTTACGTAACATTTCATATTAAATACTTTTAGTAGTTCGTATTTCTCTAGGAGGGTTCACTGCTTGTTGGTTTAATTCCTTCCAGTTGACCCTACACTGTGAACAACAAAAAACTATGTGTCACTTACATCTGGGCAACCCTATCGATAGCACGAAACGGCACATTGCTAACCACAAATGTCGAAATATTGGAGTGAGGGGCTTGATTGATAAATCTATCTTCCAATCATCTGCTAGCTTTGATTGTAAGAGGGTGGGACAGAGCTAGCCTTCCCTCCTTATAAGGTGGCATAACTGACATAGTGCCTGTTGTTTCTTCTCATGGGATCTTGAGAAAAAGCAGTCCTTACCCACAACCTCACCATCCTGTATATCCTGTAACTCCAGAAACAGCGCAAATGTTCTTTTAGGACTAAGTGCAATGAGTGTTTCCTCATATTCTTGCCCTAACATTTAACAGTGTATCCTATTAATTATTAATTAAAAAAATAATAACTTTCCTTAATAGGATATTTAAATCCCTTATGTTGATATTGCCGATGGTCATATAGCGTATTGTCATATTTATTTCAATGAAATAGTAACATTTATCAGCATAAAATTTGAAGATAGAAGAAATGAAAGATGCTGACACGAAAAATAATGTAATGAAAGGTGAGGTCAGGATATATCGCTGTTATCACGATATAGCGTTTATCAGAGAGAAATTTACCAATAAAACTACCCTTAAATTAATTAACCTTAAGACCAGACCATTATTATTATGTTTATTCAAAGAAAAACTGATTCACCAGTAGGGTCAAAGAAATGAAAATATAACTTTATTTGAAAAAAAAAAAAAAACAAACAAAAGTAAGGGAAATATGACATTTTATTTATTAATTAACAAATTTAATTATTTATTTACAAGTTCATGGATTCACAGCCGTAAAATTAATACTTGTAAGTATTCTGTAGAATGAGCTTTAAGGTATTTTACTTGTGGCTGAGGCAGGTCAAATTAGTGTTTACCAGAATAACCTCAATCATACCGGAAGATAATGTTTAACTCATCCAAGTAAAACCATATTAGTAAAAGAATACTTAGTAAATTAAATTCCTTTATTCGTGTGATACAAATAATATCAGTAAATCCAGGAACGTCAAGAGCTTTCTTAAGGAATGCCATTTGTTTTTTTTTGTTGGGAAAGAATCCACTTTAGGTGTCGCATGACAGCTGAAACGCTTTCTTTGCCCTTATTGGATGGTGGAATATTACCGCCCACTAACACTTTGTGTTTTATTATTCCGTAAACCTCAGGAATGTAAGGCTTATAGGCATTTCACAAAAAAAGTATTACAAAACTATACATCTTGTCAAACTAGTGTAAAATGTAAGTAAATATAAACTATAATGTATTGCGTACGTGAAAATCATAAACTGACTGTAACGATGTAGCTATACTGAATAGGTTTTGCTATGTTTAAATGTCAATGGAAGGATTATTTTTTATGTTTTCTTCGAGTGTTCACTACCTTATGTTTAAAAAGGAATCAGTTGGGTCTTTATAAAAATAGATATGTTAAAAAACGGTATGTTTACCAGTGGTTTCCATAACTAATCTTTTAGCGCTACTAGCGGTATCTTCATCCGCAACATCTGCTTAGTTTACAACCGTTTTATCTTTCCCAAGGATGCCAAGCTTAAATTATAGAAGTGTATATGTAATTAATTCAAGTTTTGTTTTAGAATGCTGGCTGTTGATCACTTCTATTTTGAACTAATGTTATTGTAACACTTTTTATACTAAATAATTATAACAAATGAAATAGAAATTACTTTACTGTACAAAAAACTAAAGAACGCAATATTTTTGTATAGGAGTTTCTTACTTTTATCTATTTGCCTTTTTCAGATGTATTTATATTACAATTTTCACAGCACAGTGAACACCTGTTAAAACGGTCTGTGTTTGATGGACTACTGTCACAATAAGAAATAGCAACAATAGCAATAAGATATAATTTGCTTTAAAAAATATTACATAACGTATATTATTTATTATTTACCTTAACTATATATTACTGGTTACTTTATACTGTATTTTGAGTTCATATACCATATTGTGAAACAAACAGCAAGTAACAAAATTATGAAAAATACTATGTATAAACTCAGAGAAAATATTAACAGCACTGTAACAAAAAATTATAAATTGATTCCAGTCCAAAACAATTTTAAACCACATCACCGTCAACACGTTACTAGATTGGAGAAGAGAAGATTTGTGAGATTAAGAGATGATTGTGACGCTAAGGAAAGAGACGTTGCAGATTTGACCTTTCTGTTTAAATTTATAAATGGTGGAGTCGACTCCCCTTAGTTATTGAAAAAGTTATTTTTGCGTGTACCTGGCACTGCAACGTATACGGATGACTTCAGGACACGTTGCAGAACAAACTACATTGGAAATAATCCAAGGAATTAACTCCAGCGGCTGGGAAATGAGCTTTCTTCTGGGACGGACCTCTTCATCGATAGTCTAAAGTATTTTACACATGAAGTTGACTCTGAATAACACTAATACAAATTCACAAACAAACACATACTCACACGGGAGCGCACGCGCACACACGCATGCGCAAGTTTATATAATGTTAACTATAAGTTTGCTGCATTTCTATACTTTATTATTATTATTATTGTTTATATTATTACCTAATTACTGTTATCCCTATGAAGCATACATATTATGCACACACTCCCTGTTTCGCACAAACAAGCCAATATTCTCCTGCGTCACTCACGATTCATAACAAACTTATTATATTAATATTTATTTTGTTATATTATTTTATATTTATTATTATTATTGTTTTAATATTGTTTATTACTGTTGTTATCTTATTATTTATGTTATTGCTACTGTTTCCATTATTATAGTTACGGTTATTAGTTATTTAGTGAGTAGCAAGGTCTTTGTACTATAAATAAATAAATATGTATAATGCATATATTTAATGTTTAATTCTTTAATTAAACCATATTTTGGAAATAATTTATCGTAATATACCATGGTTAACCGCTATAATATTAGATATACTTTAAAATATTTGAATTTTAAAAAGAGCATTACCATGGTTATTAATGTTAAAATTATATATATAATTTAACCAATATATAATACCAAAAAACCAATAAAAATACCAATATATATTAAAGTATATCTGATAAAACCTCTCAGTTACAGAGCTAATTGAATATTTATAAAGAGAATAGCTTAATAATAATAATAATAGTGTGTGATTATAAACTATACTAAAAAAGTAAAGCAATAATTGTAATTAGTACGCATCAATATTGAATCAGCTCTCCTATCACATTCATTCCACACACAGTCTGTAAGTAACCATCAAAGTTAGCTATATACAGTAGATTTCTTATGTGTATATTAAATAAAAAAAACGAGCTGATTCAATATTGATGCATACTAATTACAATTATTGCTTTACTTTTTTAGTATAGTTTATAATCACACACTATTATTATTATTATTATTAAGCTATTCTCTTTATAAATATTCAATTAGCTCTGTAACTGAGAGGTTTTATCAGGTTTTACTTATGTAATGGAATTAAGTTTTTCATCAAATCTTTTATTCTTTTATAAGTGATAATTTTCATCAAACATCTAAGTCAAAAAGCGAGAGTTTTATAAAAAAAAACAAATGCCAGTATAAATATTTTACCCACTATAACTTTAAAATTTGTGTAGGATTATGAATGTAAATAAGAGGTTTATCTGTACTTTCTCTGAATATAAAACTTTTCTTTAAAATCTAAAAAATAAATTAAATTCGAAATTTGCTATTCCTAAAACATTTTCTTAAGAAACATTCCTAACAGGCATAGTATTTAAGTAATTGACTTCTTCAAAATGCCCCGTATTGAAAATTAGATTTTCTGTATTTATTCGAATAGTAAACACTTAAAGAAACTGTCTAAGTTATGAAGTCCACTCACATTAAAAATGAGATTAAATCAAATGTAGGGTAGCTTTAAATGAAAGGTTAACATTTATGGTTGAACTCACTGAGAAGAGGAGTCGATTGGTTAATGATCGTTAATTGACTAGCTAAAATTTAAAATATTTACCCTCACAATACTAAGTTACGTTTCGATGGCTAAGTGGATACATTAAAATTTTCCAAAAATGACCAGAATGTTCAAATACTTTTTAATTACTTAATATACTACTCATGCTATTCTAATTACTGTTAAAATTCTTCAGATTCAAATGCTTAATTCAAGAGCCATTTAAAAAACATTTATTCCGTACAGACATAAAAATTCACTAATTATTAGTTTCATGATCTTTATGTTTTACAAATACCCTTTTACGCGTACAAAAGATACACATATATAATTTTAATACAGTAGACATAAATTTGTGACAAACTCATGGGCACTTTTTGTGGCGTAAAATTAAATTGGAACCAACAGTGAAGAAGTATTACACTATTATATTTTTGTAGCCCATACTGCGAAACACACTCACGGTTAAAATACCAAACTGAAGGTTCAATCACATGATTCAGAAATCCACTCAGCTTAGGACTTTAGCCCTAGATAGACAGCCAGAACACTTGATATAAATGTTACTTAAAAAAACATTAAAACATATATATTGTCTTACCACAACTTTTATCCACAATCGCTACAAACAAAATCTCAATTTCTAACTTTCACCCTTACAATCACAGTTTTTGAAGAATGAAAATCTCCTCGACCAGAGACCCTCTACAGTAAACAAGAAGGACAAACATTGAAAGTGGAAAGTAAGTTTTCCCATTAGCGGTATCTATACGCAGTGAAACAGTGCGACACAACACTGCCTTGTACGAGATAGGTTTACTCTTTTGATTGATGTTGCTTGTGTCATTAATTAAATTTTAAACTAAAGCTATAGTTAATAAAAGTGTCAATTAAACCCAATTTTAATTCGTTTAATACCTCCCACTATTGGCATATAGGTGTTGCTAAAAATATATATAAAAAAATAATACGGAAATGTTACTATTTATTGTTCATATAATAATTTAAACTTTTTCCTAAGCGTAAAAAATAAGGAATATTAAAGAGGTAATTTTTAAATTTCAGAAGTACTTTAATATTATTAAAATCTTTACGTGCTCAAGCCTAATAACGTATTAAATTTTTAGTTTTAAACGCATTTTGAAATTTTGAACTATCCTCTTTAAGATGATTTAGTGATTGATATAATGTAAATTTTAAATATATTTAGAATTATTAGTTCTTTTGGAGAAGAAAAATTCGACAACTTTGCATGTGAAGGTGGTAAAGATAAGTTACCATTAAGTCTTCAAGTACTGCCCTGTAATTGTCGTAGCTATAATACATTTACTTAACACATTTACCGCTGATCTATACTGAGTGAGACCGACTACTATCTCTACCTTTCTGGCCCATAAACCATCTAAGCATCTGTCGCAGACAATGTGTAAAGTAAATAATTGTATACAAATATATATATATATATATATATATATATATATATATATATATATATAATTTCCAATAAACACTGAATCTCGAAAAGTACATCGAGACCCGAGTTTGACAGGTATTTGAAGTTTCAATCATATGTTAGTTTGCTTATTTAAACACATTCGTGAAAGGAATGGTCAAATAAAAAAAATGTAAACGTAAATTTAGAGCTCTGTGGTGTAATGGTAACAAGCTGGCCCAAGTGAGAGAACCGAATTCGACCCGCGCTTTGCATTAGGCGACCCCTGCTACACATTAGGTACGTTATAGTAATATCCTTTATAATGACAGAGTAAAAAATCCTTAAAATGATTGATTGTCACTGGAAGATACTCCAATCTCCAATCTGATAATTAAAGAATAAATGCAATTTAATTTTAATGACTACTGTTTTGAGGCACTGAAGTCGGAAAGTGAAGCTATTTTTATAAGTATCATTGAAATACATAAATGTATCTGGGAAGTTCGATATTATTGTAATGAATACCTTCAAAAACCTCTGACACACTTCAAATATTTAAAGCTACACTGGAAGAATACTGTCCGTAGTATATCTTAGAGGGAGCAAGTATGATGTTATATGATGGAGCTCTATGCAAAATATGAACAGGTAGTGGACATGGTTTATGGTACGTATTTATTTCAGTGTTAGTTGCTAAGAGATTAAAAAGGTAAATAAAATTTCCTATGGAAGTCTTATTTTATAGTGTAGCGTGTAAGAAGTGTTTATGGCTCGGCGTTATGGCTTATATATATATATATATATATATATATATATATATATATATATATATATAAAATTACGATACAAATTAGACATATAAAGTTATTTGCAATATACTCCATCAAATCCAACTACTGTAGTGATACTTTGGGAAATCCTCAAGAACAACTTTGTTACAACCTTAACTTAGGTCGACACTGTCTTGTCTAATTACATCAGAACTTGGTAAATCTAACGTGTGCACTTCCGTCACACTTTTTCATATATTTATCGTTTCCTAACGTATTACGATGTTTAATTCATTCACCTATAGTATTCAAACTCATAGTACACTTTTGTACAACCGAATCAACAGTTTTATTGTAACAGAAAATATAAAATTGTGAAAGAACAATAAACTTTTTGTCGATATATAATTTTGGTCTAAACTATCTCAGTGTTACAAAACTTTTATTGGAACCTATACTGCTTGATCATTGAATATTTATAAGAAATTGTTGCAGTAGTAATGTCAAAAAACTTAAAATACGTGTTTTGGAATAGTGTTTAATTTCAAAAAATGTTCTTACGTGTATTTAGTGGTTTTTTTTATTTTTTAATTTAAAATATTACATATTAAATAACTAATAATCTTGATCAGCTTTTATTTTTATATCTATAAACACATTTTACCAATGAGATATTCACCGTTTTTCTGAAAAATGTAAAATTTCTCACAGTCTTTGGACTGAGGCAGCTGGAAGTTATATAAATTGTTCAGTTAGTAAAAATTAGACATAGTAACAGCGCGTGGCGTTAAGGGATTTCTTATGTTCAATTCTCTTTGTTAGTCACGTGATCTCAACACGAAGGATGATAATAATAATCAGATCTCTTCAAGTCTATCTAATCTTTAAGCATACGTTTTAATGGGTATGACATATCCTCCTAATATAAATTTATATTAGTGATATATTTCTAATGATAAAAAATATAAATAAATCACTCATTTGTATGTTTAAATGTGTACACTGTATTAATCATGGATGCCTTATGAACCATATAATAAACTGTAGTTAAAATAATTGCTTTCAAATCTTGTTTGCAGATATTATCAAACTGCATTAGTTTACCAAATTTAAATAGGAAAATGTATTAAAACAATATCCTATATAGGATTTCTGAAAATTATAAGCCTGGGTCTCTGCCTCGTTGCTCCAAACGAGTTCAGTATCAGCATTGGGATAAGACTGTAAACCATGTTGGCTCATCCCAAATTAGGATAACATACGAGATGTCTTGTAATAAGAGGCCCAAATCAGTCACATTTCATACAAGGAC
The DNA here is from genome assembly GCF_021130785.1 of Homalodisca vitripennis. NCBI lineage: Eukaryota > Metazoa > Arthropoda > Insecta > Hemiptera > Cicadellidae > Homalodisca > Homalodisca vitripennis. The sequence goes on from NC_060210.1 coordinate 150,668,294, forward strand.
TTTGACCCATCTGATTCTATTTCATTTAAATCAGAAGTTGAATGTGATATCATATATTTGTATCAATTCTTTCTTAAGAAATAATCCGCATTGCGATAAAAGTTGTCCAAACATAAAAAGGTAGTATACAATTGACTTTGATATTAATAAAGAAAATGAATCTGAAGCATTTTATAACAGGATCTCAAATGTTAAGATCATTACACTAACAATAAGTATTGATGATAACTCTTTTAACCATGCGACTGAACCTCCATATCTCCATAAATGTAAAAATTAATAAAGGGTTAAAATTTAAGCCATAGAATATACATGGCAATTTAGGATATTTTATATTTTGAGAATGAAACTTTATTTTATATAAGTAATTACAATAAGACAAGCTAATTAATGATATTGGCCCCATACTCCATGAAATAATACTCCTGTATTGATACTTTGGGATATCATCAAGAACAACTGTCTAGTATATAAGAATACTAGATTTGAAACATTGTCAATTAGAAAAAATTTCTTACATAATATTAATGGGGTTAACCTTTTATAATTAAAAGTAAAAATGATAAATCTTTAAAAGCTATTATTTTTATATCTATAAAGATTAACAATGTAATTTACACTGTTTACCTTGTAAAAATGTGCTGCAATACTTGGACCGAAGCACCTGAAAGTTACATAAACTATTTGCTCAGTTTGCCAAGATTAGACATAGTAACTTTATTATTACACGACATCGCGTGATGCTAAGAGATTTCTTCGGTTCAACTCTCTTTGTTCGTCACGTGACTTCAACACGAAGGGTGATACAATAATCAGATCACTTCAAGTCTATCTCGTTATTAACCATATGTTTTAAAGTACAGAATATTAAATATTGATGCAGAATTATGTACAGCTTTAAAGCGAGTATGCTAATAACTACCTATTTCTTCTTTCTATTGTATTTCTTTTAAAATAAACAGGAATAAAATTACTTAAATAATAATGTTTTGAACAACTTTTATACGTCTCTATTATTATAAATATTTTACAAATGAAAAGTAATTACCACCTTTCCTTTTAAAGTATTCGTGATGCAATATGAACGTTTAATGTAGTTCGTATTTCCCGTTATATCCATTATTCAATAATACTCTCATAGTGTAGCATATGACGTGTATCCTCCTGATATAAATTTATATTAGTTATGGATTTCTAAGGATAACAAATATAAATAAATCACTCAGTTGTGTGTCCGTAGTATTAATCATGCATGCTCTATGTACCATACGATAGAATGTAGAAAGTATAATGGGTTTAATTCATATATTGTCTTTATATAGTAATCAATTATTTTATTTTGCCAATTATTCTTGAATAACATTTTTGGTTAAAACATATACTCTACAGTAATTTCTTGATGATTCTCTGCCTCCTTGCTCCAATCTTGCTCCACCTTGGGCTAAGACCGTAAACTATGTAGGTCCATCCCAAATTTGGATAACATATGTACAGTAATCAGAGGCCTAAACCAGTCGTATTCCATACAAACGCTTTGCCCCATCTGATACTTCTTCATTGAAAACAGGCCCTGTCTGTGATGTCATGTATTTACACCAGAAATAATCTACATATCATTAACACCCCCTTTGGGATGTTAAACCCCTAAAACCCATCTTAACATAAAACGTGCATATCAGCCATTTAACTCATTTCGATTCTATACCTCGTATAAATGTTAGCATATTTTATAGACCTTGATATTTAATAACACTTACTTAAATATTTAGTTCATATAAATGAAATAATAACTAAAACTAAATATTTAATTTGATGTTGGTTCACTATGGAACGAGAACAGTTATTTACTTCTGAAAAATGACGGTGAAAGCCCGATACGGATTTTAAAGTAAATTTAGATATCGTTGGACTCGCTCATAGACACATTGCCATCTTCCGGATTCTCACCGAAACACTCGATTCTTAGACGAGTGTTGAAAGATGCAATAACAAGTAGGTCTCCCTGTCACTTACCGGGCGTCTCCTTTAATACAAGCCAGTTGCTTGCTTATGGAAACTACAGAGCAACTGTTTATGGTGGTGGATCACCGGGGGCTTGGAGCAGCAGTAATTGGACTAACCTCGGCCACCTGGCATTGGCTTGCCGTAAGGCCTGGCGTATCACTGCTTGTTGGAGGCTATTCGCTGGATCCGTGACATGTATGCGGATTTATAGACGTGCAGGGTTACAAAGAGTAGACTTTTCGTTAGTTTGTGTAATTTACATTTTATAGTCAGTCCTATTGTTTATAGTTTAAACATTTAAACATTTTATAAATATATGTTTATTATTAACTAATTTTCAGTCCTTGTTACACTTTAAAACTTGTTTGATAATGCACGTTTTATAGCAATATTATTGTAATTTTGTTCGTTTCGTATAGCTTACGTGCTAAGTAAATGGATGTATGTAGCATAAGGAGTACAAGTAAGAATAAGAATGTTGAAGTAAACATAAAAAGAAACCCATGGCCTAAAAATGTAAATATTAAGGGGGAAGTAGATTTCCTGTGTTATTTGCATATCGTTTGGGCAGATAAACATACAATCAAAAAAGTATACATATCCATTTTTTTGCTATATCTTGCCACATGATACATTCACTTTTAATTCATTAAGTTAAGTTTCACGGCAGTGTTCAAATAATAAAAGTTTTAGAGTCTAGCGAGAGTACTAACGCAAGAGTTCGCTAAAATCAAAGCTTGTCACTGACGCTTTACGTTGAACTTCCATGCTATTATTATTTTCTTTATACATTATATGAATATGCTACATATGTTAATATGTTACATGTTAAAATCTTACACCAATACACTCAGCTTGTTTTAAAATGTTCTATTCTGCAATTTTCTCGTTGCCATCATGTTTACCAATTAGACCAATGTAAAAATATTCATTAACTCTCAGCCAATACCGATAGATTTTAATGCACCATCATATCATGTGGATGGACAGATAATTAGACAGAGAGACAGACATGACATTTATCAACGCTCTTGAGTGGATAGACTTCGCTTAAGCTAAGCTAGTTACAGTTTGAAAGAGAATTGAAAAGAGATTTGAACTAGTAAATATATAAAACAGTAATTTGTTAGAACGAAACTTGAGATAAAGTAATGTTTATAGACAGAAATTCCAAGAGTTTCTGTTTTTACTAGTCTCTACTAATGTGTACGGCCAGCTGCAGAACAGTTCCAACTGTAATCAGGACAGTTGTTGTAGCGCTCTAATGTTGCAAGCCTCATTACACTTCATATACCGAGTTAATTACCAGCTGTCCTGGTGTGGGGTTTGTTTGCATCGGCTATTACAAGCTAATGCCATACTTAAAAACCTGGCTAATGCTGTTACCAACGTGATTTTAAAACACAGTTTTATCTGCAATATAAATGTAACATTACAGTAAAAAGCACTTTGCATAATTTTATTTTTCATGTTATTTTTGGGAATACATCAATAGTTAAAATTCAACCTCATTTATCAAGGAAAACTACACGCCGAAGCTTCAACGAGAAGTTAAAGTTTAATATTGCACAGCAGACCTGATGATAATGTCAAACTTGGAACATTTCCTTCCTTCATTAGTTATAAGCAGCAAATTCCCTTCGGTGGAAACTTTAACAAGGTAATCACGGAAATGACAATTAATTTGTATTCCCATTTTAATTACGTTACTAAGCAGCAGTTCTATAATCCAATTACTGAAGGGTGTAAGACATAGGGTGTATTTGATATTTATACTTCTAGGTGCCTACTATACTTAACATTTCTTTAGATGCTTATTACGTACTTTAATAGTTTCTTTTCATCTTAAAAATATTGGTAATTGTAAAAGTACACGGATCACAGCCTTATTTATTTACTACGAGTACAATATTTTTCAGAGATTTTTAAGACCATTAATCCCATTGACTATGCATTTAGTATTGCGTAGGGTACCATACAAGTTTAATGGCCAATGCCAAAATTCCAAAACGATTGTATCTTCATATAGTTAAAAATTAATTTTCAATGCTATTGAGAGAAAACCCATAATACCCATAAATCTTCTGTTTATCATGTACGTAAACCGTACAACTGATCGATAAATAGTGTTAATGAGTATTGTGAAACATATTGTTAGATATCTCTTACTGGTAAATCAACAGTAATATTTAGGAACTCTTTATACTTACCTTTATTTATTCCTTTTTAAATTCTGCTAAATTAAGTGCATTGAATCTTTTCGGTGTGCAACAAAGCCCGTATAGAGATAACCCGTACATTTCACGTTAATGTGCACAATACAACTTTTAAACCCCTGTTTTAGCATAAAAGAACGTGGACTAAGGGATTTAGTCTATAAATGTATGACTGCAGTAGGTGTGAAAGTTGTAGGGAAGAGTAGCGTAAAGGCGCTGAAATTCACACTTATGTTCTCGTAAACAGGACATATTGCCGTCAGACCTCCATCAAATATGTATGAAGGTTGCACTTGGCCTCACTTTTCCTTCAATACTTTAAATATAAAATCCCTGTGGGCTTAGACAACATGTTATGAACAAAGTGTATACAAGTTTGAATTTCCAAATCACTGAACAGATAATTTATAAGCCAGTTATACAGTTAAACTTATATTTGTTCACATGATTTGTTAATTATTTCGATATTGTCTTCATTACAAAGGATTAGCATAACGTTTACTGAAGTAATGACGGGTGATTAAATAACAAACAACAAACTCCCTATGCGAATACTAATAGTGTGATGAAAAATATATGCAATCGCAAAAATGTAGGAATAAAAATAGGTTGTAAAGAAATGGATAATTAATTGTAAAACACATTTGTAGTTTTGATCTGAAATATTTTATAGCTATAATATAAGATTTTTTTACTTATTTTCAACGTTTTTGGTTTTAAATGTTAAGATATAAAGAAATGTGAGTTGGGGTATGTTTTAATAGCTAATAGTTTCAAAAAAAGGTTTCACCTCTTGCGTGAAAAGGATTCAAATGAATGCGGAATGTTATATTCTTGAAGACTTACAGTTATTCAGACTACCAGACTTAGGACACATCAAGAATATTTTGAACTAAGTTTAATATTAATCACTTATATGGTTTTCGTTAGTGATAATATTTTTTATAAACCCATTTTATTTTTAATTATTGAATTTTCTAGCCAGACTAAGGTAGAACTTTAAAATATTATGTGACATTGCCCTTAGTTGTGCAGTATAATTATTCCAAAGCACACCAATCTCTTCTATTTATAATGAATACAGAGCGGTTAAAGGTTTTATTTTCAGCAGTGGAAAGTTTTTATCGTAGCCTGACTAAACTAAAATAATTTATTTCTTTGAGGCTTGACTAACATCTTCAATTCAACGCGTAGATTACACAATTGCAGACACCCTAACCTTTAAGCTTTGAAGTCGTTCTTTAAAATATGATAGGTCGATAAAGGTGACAATAGCTATAAGGTGATAGCGTATAAGTATATTTTTAATCTGGTAGTATAATGTACTCCGTAACTGAATGTTGATATGAAGGTTCTCTACAAGAATACAAAGTCTGAAAATTTTTAGATTTTTATATTAGATTTATAAATTAAATTAAGACATAAATCAAAACACCTTAAGGAACATCATAAATATTTGGCACTTTCAAGATAAGTGAATTATGTAAGAATATTATTTACTTATACAAATATATTTAAATAAGTTATCTTAAATTAAAATGCTTTTAAAATAATAACATAAATCAACTTGTGAACAGAGCTCAGTAGCGAGATCATGCCGGAGAGGAAGATCTGACACATTCCAATTTTTACCTTCTAAATTGTCCATTAAAGCTCACGAGCCAGAGTCAGACCTTAGCGTTTCTCCACGACATTAAATATCCCTCTGCATTATCCTAAGGTTCAATCTGATCATTCTGAAATAGTCTTTTACATTCGCCTAGTTGAGTATGGTGTAGATAAGTTTACGTTCAGGCACAACGAGCCAGCATCCAGGCTGCAAAGCTAAAAACAAGTACTTATGTTTAATTTCATAAATATTTTAGAGCGGTATTGGTATATTTGATGGTGAAAATAATGTATCTATAGTGCAGCGATGAAGCTATAAAATTATTATCTAGCAAAACCGGTGTATTTTTAGTTCCACGTTGAAACTGCAGAGGATCTGATCTACCTTCACGCTGTTATTAGTCTTGTGAGATCGTTAGTTACAGTTAGTTCGTAGTTTATTCCCAATTTTCTTAGGACTGGCGATAACAAGCAAACGTGCTGTGTAGTTCTTTCCGATCCAACGCAAAGAACGGAAACTGGGACACCTTGGTAGAATCAGATGTTTTATACTGAAGTGACTAGCTTGATTATAATGCTTGAGGGCCTAGAGTGGCTTTTGCTGTAGTCGTTCAGTTGTATACCAGTGTAATCTGTTTTAATAGTAATCGTCTTTCAATACAGTGACGATCAGTTGTGTAGAAGCATAGCTCTTAGTTTTTTAGTAAAAAGTCTGTGGTAACTTAACTGTGGTAAATCAAAATAGGTACTGGTACAAATTAAAGTAAATCAATATTTATTTCAAACACTAGCTTTAAAATAAAATCGTAAATAAAGTTTATAGAATGTAAGAAACAGAAACGATCACACTAGCTCTGGTTCATTATTGTTGGTCATAGTGGCAATGAAACTGTTTTATTCTTAGGACATAAACTGAAGGTAACCCACATTTCAATTGATTCTGAATACACCTTTTTGCTGGATTCTGTAGTAACAGAATTTATATTTATATTTATCATGGTAATGAACGCAAAATTGACCTTCCGGGCTTGAGCAGCATCGACCTGTTGATTTGATAAGTTTAAAAATTCTAAGTTTATGTAAGTATTTACGATAAAAATTATATAGATAAAGATATTGGCCCATCAAAAAACTACTGTATTGAAACTTTGAGAAATACTTCACAACTTTGTTGCAACCTTAACTTAGGTCGACACTGTCTTGTCTAGTTACATCAGAACTTGGTAAATCTAACGTGTGCACTTCCGACACACTTTCTCATATATTTATCGTTTTACAACTTATTGCATTATTTTATTCAATTCCAAATAGCGTGCTTAGTGGTTTTGGGATAAAAAATATCAGTAAATCATTAAATTTTAGGTTTTAATATGTACGTAGTAATAATATAATACTTTGTACAACCTAATCAACAGTTGTATTGTATTTAGTTTTAAAGAGTAAAACAATTTTTTACGTAACGTGATATACCATCGTGAAAAAAAAACATTATAGTTATTGTCGATATGTAATTCCAGTCTACTAAAAATATTTCAGTATTAAAAAAGCTTTCATAGGAACCAATACATCTTGATTAATAACTGATTGTTTAATAACTTTTATAAGAAGTTTTGCCAGTAATAAAGACAGCAAAACTTAATATAAAAATGCGGGATTTAGAATAGTATCTAATTGGGGTTTTATAATATTTAAGTAAAAAATATAAATTACATATCAAATTAAAATATTATAAATCCGGAACAAGTATCATTTTCATACCTCTAAAATATTTTAAAAATGTAGTGTACACTGTTTATTTAAAAAAACAAATGCAACCTTACCACAATATTTGGACTGAAGCAGCTGGAGGTTACATAAATTGCTCAGTTTGTCAAGATTAGACATAGTAACTTTATTATTACACGACATCGCGTGATGCTAAAGGATTTCTTCAGTACAACTCTTTGTTGGTCACGTGACTTCAACACGAAGGGTGATACAATAGTCAGATCACTTCAAGTCTATCTCATTATAAGCATAAATTTTCAAAGTATAAAATATTAAATATTGGTGTAGAATTACATACAGCTTTAGAACAGAGTATATTAATTACAACCCAATTCTTATTTCTATTCTACTTCTATTAAAACAAACCAGCATTAAAATAGATAAATAACATTATTATGAAGATTATAAATCTTTTGAACATCTCTTTTATTGGAACTGTTATACAGTAAAAAATAAAATAAAAATTCTTATGTAAACATATTTGTGATGCAATATAAACGTTCAATGTTGTATGCATTTTTTTTATATTCATTATAAAATAATGCTTTAATAGTGTAGAGTACGACATTATCCTCCTAATATAAATTTATGTTAGTCATGGATTCGTTAGGATTAAAAATACAAATAAATAATCCATTTATAAGTTTAAATACGTACGTATATTCATAATGTACGCTCTTTGTAACCATCCATCGAGTGTAGGTAGAATAATTGGGTTTCAACAAATATCTTGTCTGGAGATATTAATCTAATTATTTTTGTTTATTATTTTTTATTTTTACTAAACATTTTTTTAAATAGGAATATTTATCGAAAAAATATCGTCTATATAAACATCAACCTAGGTCTATGCCTTCTTCCTCTTAACATCTTCATTATCAACCTTGTGATAAGACCGTACATCATATCAGGCCTATCCCAAATTATGATAACATATGTCCAGTAATGAGAAGCCCAAACTAGTCTTATTCAGTTCAAGGGCTTTGATCCATCTGCTCTTACTTAATTTAAATCAGTTCTTGATTGTCACATCATGCATTCATATCAATCCAGGTTTAAGAAACATTTTACAGAACATCAACACCACATTGAGATAAGATCTGGCCAAACATAAAATGCACAGGTTAGTCATTTAATTCACTTGCACCATTATAGAACTTCTACAAATATTTTGTTGGCATTGCTATTTAATACGAGTAAAATCAAAATATTTGAAACATTTTATAAACAGTATCGCAAATTTTATAAACATCCCTTCTCTAACAAAAATGCCAGAATAATATTGTTGATAATATTTTTAACCCTGGAATTGTACCTCCTTGTCTCCAGACATGTTCAGATTAATACTGGTTTATCTTTTAAGCCATTGAATATACATGAAAATCAGGTTATGGTAGATTTTAGATGGATGCAACTTTATGCGATGGTGCTTAAGCCCGATACGGATTTTAAATATAAATTTAAATATCATTGGACTCCAAACCTCTTATATTAATGGTGAAATCGTACGCAACGTCAAGAACACGAGGATTACCTGTGGCTAGGATAGTCTTCAACTGTTTCTGTAAACACTTCACTATGAGGGATTGTATTGAGGAGTCAGATAGAATGTCGTGGTGTACGGTGACAGTCGACGCTGTCGTTGACCCTGAAGTGTATCTATAGTTCAACTGTATTATTCTCTCCTTGAAGTCGGATTTGTGCACAGGGCCGCTTCAACACCCTTCCCCTTCCTGTTAAATGGGACATGGAGAACGTTATTAGCAGCGTGGGCACTTTTAAGAGATGATAACCGATGCGATTTATCATTGCTTACTCGCCTAGAGCATCGTCTAGAGATCCATTGTATCTTACGGATCATCACCGACACAATCGGTTCTTCGGCGAGTGTTTAAAACCGCATTAACAAGCAGATACCCCTGTCCCGTACACCAGGCGTAAACTCCTTTAATACGAGCCAACTGCTCAATTGCTCTTGATTGGAGGCTTCAGAACAACTGTTGATAGTTGGGGATCATTGGAGGCTTTAAACAGCAATAGTAGGAACAACCACCTGGCATTGGCTTGTCCTAAGGCTTGGCGTATCACTGCTTGTTTAAGGCGGTTCGCCGGATCCGTGACATATGCACGGATTTATAGACATGATTACAAAGAGTAGACTTTTTGTTAGTTTGTGTAAGTTAGATTTTATAGCCAGTCCCATTATTGTTAGTCGTTTAACCATTTTAAATTTTATAGATACACGTTTATTTATTAACTTATTTTAAGGCCTTTTTCATGGATAAACCTTAATCTTGTTAGATCGTGCATGTAACACCGATTTTATATACCGATTTTATTGTAATTTTATTTCTATTATGTTCTAGTTTGAATGCTAAGTAAATGATGAATTTTATACCTTTTCATCAATCACACATAACCTTATTTTTAATGTACACTAAAAATAAAAACAACAATTTGAATGCAATACATATAACATGAAACCCTTTACTCTCAAATAAAAATATTAAATTCAGTAGATTTCGTTTGTTATTTGCATAATTTGGAGTGACCTTCATAAAATATTATATTAGGCCATGTTGTACTATTTTGTACGTGTTATCATTGTTCTTCATGTTAAAATGCGATTTCAAAACAATCTTTATTATTGACATTCCAGTATGGAGATCCAATGTTGAGGAGTTATATTATTGAGAAAGCGGAAATATGTAGAGCTAACCGATAACTGTGACTGTCTTTGATACATTGGAAATATTAGTGTTTGCACTGTTAAAGGCGAATTTAATTTCAATATCATTACTATTACTAGATTGGAGTAAGCCTTACAAAATTTCAGATCTACAACTCATTTCATTCTAGAAATATCTTGTGAGCAGATAGACAGACATGCAATCGTAAAGATCAGAAATAAATACAAGGATTATGCTCAGCCAAATTCCATGGTTGGACATACCATATCATCTTAGAATATATTCTTGTCTATGGTTTTCTATGTAATGCATGAATAAGCTACACGTGTTCATATCTCACATGGTAATCTATCACAAGTTTGCACTCAGCTTGCTTAAAATTTATTTATCCCGCTATTTTTTCATGCCCATAAAACCAAAGCTAAAATATTCACTAACGTTCAGCCAAGGCCAAGCGAAGGATTGACATGCACCAGCATCGAAATACATGTTCCGCCTACCTAAGCCTCATTACATTTCATGTATCGAGTTATTTGCCAGCTGTTCTGGTGTGAGGTCGTGAGTTCTGTAATACTTTATACGGCCAGACACAGTACGGAGTACGGATTGTACGTAGCACAATTTGGCAACGCCGCATATCTCTGGTAGAAGAGGCTAAGAGGCGGGCCGTACAGACCACACCCTTTACGGTCTTCTCTGCTGCACATTAGAGTAATTATTATTATCACAAGATTGGAATATCTAAATTAAATAATACATAATAATAATCTAAGTTTAAATAATATTACATTTTTTTAGGATTTAAATGTCTTATATTCCTTTGATATAAAATTATATCGATACTTTTATAGATTAATGTAAACAAAAAAATACAATAAACCCCATCAACTGGAACATTTTCAAATAATTCAATAAATGCCAGTGTGGTATGGCATTTTAAGTTTTTTTTGTAGTGAAAAATATTTTTTGTTTCTTTATATTTATTATTGTGCAAAAGGTAGGCTATATACTTTTATAATCAACATATTAGTTTACATTATTTGTAAGTGCTAACCAAAACCAGCCTTGTGTAAGGAAATTATAAACGTTTTAAATCAACCATAAAAAATTACTTTATATACTACAAAAATAAACTATTCCTAAAAGTGAGGAAGAGCTGCAAAAAACCAGCCCTCGCCCGGAATCCTTCCTCCAACACTTGCAGGGGCCCCAGAATCTCCTAAGCTTGCCTCAGACCCCTCCGTCACACTCACGTGTACTTTCCAGTACTCCTTCCTACACCCTGTAGTAGTCACAGGTCTATGCTATCTTCATAGGCCTGTAAGAACTACTCTCTATAGTAGGTATAGGTCTATGTAATCTTCATAGTCCTATACAAACTATTCCCTATAGGTCCACGTCGACCTCCACAGCCTAGCGGTCGTGAATGTGACGTCAGAGACCTGAGGACTAACCCAGGGGACAGTGGGGACCTGTCAAAGTGACCTCCAAGTAGCTGGATTACAGGACTACGCCACGAGTCCCGGCCGACAATGGTGTGAATTTAGGGGTACTTAGGTTTGTTGCTATAGAAATAAAAGAATCAAAATTTAATTTCAATTTTTACTGCTAGATAGTGATAGCATCTCGCGTGGGCAGCCTACCTATTAACAGTACCTCGCAGCATTACTGTAAAAAGTGATAAAAAGTTAAATTAAATATATTATTAAAACTATACTATTATATTACTATTAAATTAACGATTTGTGCAATAAAACTGATCAATGTTACTAAGCAAAGATTATTCGGCGTTATTGTGATGAGGACTTACACCCGGTCAATCTATACAATACATAACATTCATGTAGAGAACATCTTCAGTACCTGCCCTGGCCTTCACTGCCTGCCAGGTGAAGAAAGATATCTGGTTGGTCTATCTGCCCACTTAGCAGACTCGATCTGAACAATGCTTTATAACGCCCTTAAGACTATTGTATCAAATAAACATAAAAGCACTACTTCTAGATGTTAAAAATAAAATGATGTATTACCACGTTGCTGCCAAATAGAGATAATGAGCTAAATAACATAGGGGTGGGGCTAATTGTTCCAATGTTCTATAGACATTTTGTATACGAACTTAAATAATACTTAAAACTTTAAAATTGACTTCCCTTCACGTTGTTGTGGACTAAAAAGCGCGGGCGTCAGCATCTTGGCTCAACATTGCAGCTGTTGTCGGAAAAAGTGAATTAGTGCACTAGAAGTCTAAAAAGCGAAGTTTAAATAAGAGATTGGTTAAACTTGCATAAAACAAAATCACGACGGTATTAGCCATTTATCGAGACAACTTAAGATTCATGAGAACGTAGTCTCGTCCGAAGGACATCACCACAATATTATCCATATTAATCTGCCTAATAAAATATCAACCAAGGTAAGTTACTTTACTATTTACATCTTTACTTTATGTTACATTCAAAATTAGATGTGTCACATGAAAGGCCTAATTTATAATACGAAACTATAATTTTACTTACGGCCAAGGCGCGTGAGGTGTTACTCAGCAGCAGAAACGGCAGCCACAAAGTTTACGAGATAAAACTATATAGGCTAATACGCGTGCCAATAAGGTTATTAATCCACCAAGAATTTAGTTCCAAGAACATCGGATGTAACTTATATTATAACGAGTAACGAGTCGAGGGTTGTGAAAATATATATATTATATAAAATACAACTAAATAACGGTACACCCTTGCCAAAATATGATGGGTTATTGTGACTGATCATTCCGGCGATACAAAACATTATCACGGGCTTCCACATTTTCAACTTTATCAATTATTGTTGATGCGCTGAAACGTCTTGCATGTTGGCCCACCGAATTTTTACCAGCACTGATTACAATTGTATGATTTTCAGATTGAATGAGATCTAGTGCACTTTTGAACAACTGATTTTGTTGATGACAGAAAGTCTGTATTGTTATATCATAGACTTTTTCACTGATCTATTCACAAAGCAGACCAATTCTTGTGTTGAACTGGCCATAAATTCATAGGAATTTTCAGTCATCATCGAAAACCGGCAACAGTGAACCTGATCGGTTATATACTTGCATTGTATATATAAATTAACATACAGATTTATTACTTTGGTTACAAAAACTCTGAAACAAATTTAGCAGTACTTTGGGATTATACCGACCACACCAGTATGAAGAACACAAAAATATAAATTTAAAGAAACAAACATGATAAAACGAAAAAAAAACAACTCTTTAATTACAAAATTACAAACTTACAACGATTATCAATGGGGTCAGATTCCGTTATATGCCCCCAACGCTTACACCTTTTTCAATGAACTTAGAACGCTATAAAACGATGTAGTTGAGTATCAGAACTAACATTCCATCAATCAACAAGCATTTCCAGGCATTGTGATCGGTATTGTTGTCGCTGTTATCTTATCTTTCTCGAGAATCCCGATTACGGCAGGCCGCGCGGCATCAAATGATTATTTGAGTTTTTTGCACGGTACCTACATAATTGCCTTTCCATTACAATTCAATTTATATTTCTGATCAGCCCCTCTAGAATTTTATATTTTACTGATAGGTACTATCTCGAGGGATGTTTTTCTTTCGTTGACATCAGCGCGGGCTTCGGCGGGATAGCGGAGGCACTCGCATTTTGGGTGGCGGAGTGTGATCAAGAATAAAAACAAGTTTTGTGTGTTTTTTTTTTTCAATAAAGAGTTTAGTTATTGTTTGGTAATGTTTTTTTTCTGTTGAATTTTTGTGTTTGGAGAAATTAAGGGGTAAAAGACGGAAGTACAACAAAGCGACGCACCAGCTGAACGGGCGGCGAGACTCTGCAATCACGTTATCTAATAGACCGCTCGACTTTGACCTCTGTCTGAGGATGGGGAGGGGTTTGCGATAAGACAATTCCTGTTTTATATTGACGAAATACTGTTCTACGCTAATCTAGTAATCAGTAGAAGCAAAATGTCAAATACGATTCATGTCTGGGTGTGGTCGGTATAATACCAAAAGTACCAATTTAACAATGTGGGTGAGACTTCTGTTTGTTATAGTTACCTTGGAAAGAGTCTAGAAATACATGTATGTCACAAATGAAGTCATTTGGAAGCGGATGTAATTTTTGTGTATCTCTGGTGGTCGAACCGATGGTAATTTGACTTTGACATATGCACAACACAATCCAGCGGCTTCACTTTCGTTTTCCAATGTCTTGGAAGGGACAAACTGACTTCATAGATCTAATAGTAACGAACTGGTAGAAAATATAGGCAATTGAGACATTGAAGCTGAAAGTACCTCGAATGACGCACCCCGATTAAACTGAAAATTAACTTGCTTTTTAGCATTTCAAAATCCTCAACCAGGATCTGCCTGTGTTTTATAGCCGCCATGAGTCAACAACTGAGTAAATGGAAACACACGTAAAATAAAGCAACCAGTCAAAGATAAATCAAGGAAGCTGTCTGTCAGTTGGGAAACAAAATTTTGAAAACAATCAATAAAATAACTTGCACAGCTGATATTTAAAATTTGTGATTCACTTTTGGCAGGCAAACTTCTATGCACATGTAGCCTAACCATCTAGGATTTTATGTTTTACCAGGCACTTTTCCTTTCATAAGAATCTTCCTCGGACTTGTATAAAAGAAGATTGTATAAAATGTGCCGACTTTGATCCAGCTGTTCTCGAGTTTTGCCTTTGCCAACGCATTTAACGATTAATTTTACCTACGATTCTGTACGTAATTTCCAGCTAAGTAACAGGGCCACCATGTGCATATCCTTTTCAAATGCATACTAAACACACCTGTAATTGTCACTGGAAAATTTGTTAATCTCCATTCTTACCTTTTAAATGTTTAACCTCCACCCGCCTAAATCAAAAAGTACCACATTCTATTACATACAGCGGGTAGAGAACGAAACTTGAGATAAAGAGTAATGTTTATAAACAGAAATTCCAAGAGTTGCTGTTTTTATTTGAGTTTGTACTAATGTACAAACACGGCCAGATGCAGAACAGTTCCAAACAAAGGAACAAGGACCTCTTAAGAGTTCATTAGTCGCATTCTTCTTTTAAATTCTCGTCAACACACACACACACACACACACACACACACACACACACACACACACACACACACACACACACACACACACACACACACACCACAATCCTTACACTTTGATGATGATGACGGAGAGATAGATCTTATACAATAAAATGTATACCTCCTAACTTCTATAGATTTCAAGAACTTGACGTTGTTAAGCCTTAGTCTTCTTTTTTATTGTATGTTTTATACTAATGTTATTTCCATTCATATATTTATCTTGCGTTTTCAAGTTTAACCTATGCTAAATTATATATTTTAATTCAACATTCATTAATAAAGATATTTTGAATTTGATCTTAAATAAAGACCTTATTCGACAAATAAAATAATACTAAAGTGTAATTGGAATCCTCTGTTATTCACGATTTAGAGTGATTTATTTAACTATTATTTGAGGTTATGTTGTGATACTTGTGGTACTGCATTTTAAACTTCTGTATAAAGACAAACTGTATTATGAACATTCAACTGGTGATACAGGATTGAACAATATTCTAATACTGAGAAAGTGGGGAAATATGTAGTGATAGCCAATAGCTGAAACTGGAACAATCAGATTTATTGAAAGGTTTAGTTTTTAAATTTGAATTTAATTTCAAAGAGTAGCAAGGAAATTGTAACCTTCATAAGAGAATTTTACTAACTGATTATACATTACTATAATTATTGATACTATTCTTGAAAATATTAAAGGTGCAATTTGTATAGTAACAGTTATTTGTATATTTTTTTATAACTTAGTTTTTACTCACCAAATTCAATACCAACCATTGTAGAGAACGAAACTTGAGATAAAGAGTAATGTTTATAAACAGAAATTCCAAGCGTTGCTGTTTTTATTTGAGTTTGTACTAATGTACAAACACGGCCAGATGCAGAACAGTTCCAACTGTAATCAGGACAGTTGTTGTAGCGCTCTAATGTTACAAGCCTCATTACACTTCATGTACCGAGTACATTACCAGCTGTCCTGGTGTGGGATGTTTTTGCATTAGCTTTTACAAGAGACTCACATTACCAACCTCATGACATACTTCAAAGCCTATCTAGTATTGTTATTAACTTTTGTCTCTAAAATGTTAACCTCTATACTTATAATCATGAAATTGTTTAACGACGAGAAAATGCAGTTAGAAGACATTTACGTCATTTTGACGTGACAACGTCTTAAATTAGGTTGCGGCTCGGAGTCACTCATGAAAAAGTGTAACGCCCGGTAACGTTACGATGCCCGTCCAGTGGGTCCGCCGCACGGGATAAAACAGATAACTGTGGGTCCGCCGCACGGGATAAAGCAGATAACTATGTTTATTCGTGAAAATGTGGAGTGCTTAGATTCGTCATTTACAACAACTACAACAATAAAGGTAAATAATTGTACACTGATATTTCATTATCGTAAACTATGATTGATTGATTAATTGTTAGATTGACACAAAAGTTGAGAAACTGAGTTTATAGGTTATGTCATACTATTGACAAATGTTGATAGTGTTAAGTAAATTATTACTTTAAATCACTTTGCAATCAATCGTAATTCAGTCGATTGAGAAGAAACAGCGCGTATTGCTGCTAGTCAAACATTTAAAATAACAAATTATAACCTCTAACCTGTCATAACAGTGCGACCAAACAAACGAACTAAACCGACCAATCACCACGCGCGGAGTTAGAATTTAACTGTGTTTAGCAAGAATTTCAAATTCCAATTTTAGTAAATGTTTTATTCAACTTTACCATTTACAATAAAAAATTTTTAATTAATTTCAAATTATGTACAATGTTTTAGTAAACAAAATATATTTCTATAGTTAAAATTTGTGCAATTCTTATTTTCATTCAATTCCTTGTTCCTATTGTGCAATTTAATAATATTCATATTAATAAATATTCTACCGAGAAAAAGACGTTGTCACGTAAAATCTTCGCCCGTAAAACCGACTTTACAGGCAACCATAATTTTTTTTTGTTTTTGAAATGTACCGTCAGTTTATATTCGATTTTTTTACACGTGGAAGCTTCAAACTTTTAACATTTCCTTTCTCTATTAGTATTAATCAGCAAATTTCACTCGCAGGAATCTTGAACAAGAAATAAAGGCGATGTTTTTCAATATTGAATTCCAATTAAATTTAAAAAAAGTATAGTTCATTGCAGGCAATTTTCAATTGCTTATGACCCAATAATAATCTGAATGGAAAATTCTAGTGCATTGTTATAATAATTTGAATGTGTTTTTTGCGGTGATCTTAAATTTCATGCAGAATTTTGCACTAACCTTATATTGTGATTCAGAGAAAGATGGAAGTTTTATAATTTTTCAACCCATTCTTTGTATTCTTCTTGATATTTTATTGTAACTAGAGAAATTACAGATGTTTGAATCAATAAATCTATAAATAACCGTATATACCTAACGGCCTACGACTACTCCAGGTTTAGCTTTGTCAACTGCCTGTCAAGCTCGTTCCAGGAATGTTGTAAGCAATTATAAACTGGCGATGGATCTTGTAAATAGTAGTAAAACAGATCGGTCAATGCCGTCTATAAAATTATTCATAAAATATTATTTTAGTGTTATTAGTTAGTTAATTCAGGACGAAATATCCTTTCCAGCTCCGAAGGAAGAAAGGCAGGTTCCAACCAATATGTCTCGAAATGTCAAACTGATCATTATGAATATGTTTTAATTGCACAACACTGATGAAACAACAACTCCTAATATTGGAATGTTAATATAACATTTAGAGGTTACATAATATCAAAACGAGACAAGAATTGTTATTCATATGTTATGATAGTCTTTCTTTGAAATCTACCTAAAATGTGTACCGCGATAAAATTAATACTATTGATTATTAGATGGCTTGAGAGCTAAAACTTTGTCAATTACATAATAACAAAGTATTCTCCGATTTATAGATTTATTGGTTTAATCTTTCAATAGAACTAGGTATGATAGTCCAACAGTTTCTACAGACTACATAGAAGTCGGAATGTCCCTCTCCGTATGGGCGCTTACTGCCTATAAACTGGAGTTATGTAGCGCCAAAACATTGTGAAATATTCAGTCAGTCACACTTCCTTCCCAGCTATTGCTTCCTCATTTTTCGGAAAATTTGTGTCTCTACAGCAGAGTTGGTGAAATATGCATCGTTATTAGTGAATATTGCTATACAATTAATTTAAATGATTTCGTTCATTTGTTAATTGTCAAAACGAAACTTACTTTAAGAATATTAAATTTAGAATGCACATTATATGAGTATTGCAGCTATATAGCAATAATAAAAGAGACCTGAACACGTGTGGTAGGTAGAGAGACGTGTAATGACGGGTTATTTGATACTGAAATAACTTTGTAACTTTCAGGTCACTCAACATACGTACTTTATTTTATATATGTATCAATGAAAATCTGGCCGTAGTCTATTTAAAAGCACAAGTGGATTCACGATATGATTCATCAGCTAAAAATAACGTCTCTTGTGTAACGCTTTAATTGAAATCTGATAAACATGCATACAAATATAACTATGTTATTTGTTGTAAACACCACGTTTCTGCATTAACAGTTTAATAATACAAGTAAATAATTTTTTTATAATACATAAATATCACGTAACATTTATCAGAAAGTAATCAAACTAAACATAGTATTGACTTAGAATTTAAAAGGGAAAGTGGATAACTCCTTCCTCATCACATTCACATACACAACTCTTCACATTCCTTGGAGCGTGCGTATTGTTATTCCGACCAAACCGAACATAACTTCAATCTGCGATTCCAAGGGAAGCACGATCTACCCTTGCAGTTAAAGATTTGATGTTGCGACTGAGATCAAAACAGCTCGTGTAAATGTAAAGTACTTTCGCGCTCTAATTATCTCATTGAAGCTTTGTAAAATCTATTTTCCTACGTCACTATTACGTACATAATCACCCTAAGTAACGGAGCAGGGCTGTCACTGCTCTGATTAATAGAGGAGGTGAGTTCTGCAACCTTAGCAGCTTGCCAAGGATCATACTATGGATTTTAAAAACGAGGTTAGGACGTGCAGCTCCTCGTTGCGCAAGTTAGTTTAGGGGTATAACACCGCACCGTGGACGTACCCTTGCTATGAGACGTAACTGTTCTAAATTATCTATTCACTTGGCAACCTTTTGGGTGTAAATACTTAAAAACAGTTACCTTCATTTTGTGTGGTTTCTTGACCACCTTGGACACAATATATAAAAAAACTCCACATTACATAAGCGTTTGTATAATCCAGTGGAACTTTTCTCAGCACTAAAAGTAACTTTTGTAGATTATCCATTCACTTAGTAACTTTTTGGGTTTAAACACTTTGAAATGGGTATATTCACTTTATGTTGTTTCTATGCCACCTTGTGACACAGGATATAAAATGTTCACCTTACTTTAGTGATTGTATAAGTCAATGGAACTTTCATCATTACTAAAAGTAACTTGTATAGATTACACATTTCCTTGAAACCTTTTTGGGTGCCAATAACTTTGGAATAGTCATATTTCATTTATGTGATTTTGTTCGTTGGTAATGTCTACGTTAATTCTGGAATAATTTCTTAATTTTGTTAATTTGTTCCAATACTGGATTTTTTTTACTCACTTGCATTGCACTTGAATGAAATAAAAATTGTTAAAGCGTAATAGATTCCTTTAAAAAAAATTTATTTAATTGTTTTTCTTATTTTGTGTTTAAAATAAAGATAGGTTGGTCCCTTATAGTGTGCCCTGTGCGAGTTTAAATACAATATAAATAATATTTATACATTTAATATATAGGTTGTTAAATATGTTGTACAAGCTTATTAAAATTCAGTGGCTGAACAAGTATAGCTAAAATCCAGGATTAATTCGGTCCAGAAGTAAAAATGATGGTTAAAAATATTTTAAAAGAAATTAAGTTTATGTGATTTTTTGAAAAAATAGTTTATGAGAAAAAATATATGTGATTAATGAATGAAAATGCTGTGAAGAATGATATTCTCGTAGGATTATGAATTCAACCCAACAATTACTCGCAGTTTCTGTCATGTCTAAACGCCATGTTGCATGTTCTGCACAATATTGTAGGGATTAGTTGACAATAAACCGATCAACAAGTAAAACCTTTGAATGCAGATTTGTTCATTAAAACTAGACTTAAATTTAGCTGTGTGCTTTGTTTTGTACATTTATGTTTGTTTCACAAAGCATAAGCCTTTGTTGTTCACTTCCAGCAATAATTATATGATATTCTCAAGGGGTTTCAGATTTATAATTCTGTTGTATGTTGCACTGGCTTTTAACATAAAACATTAACATAAAAACAGTTTATTAGTATTTAATAATAATATTTATTAATATTTTATCTTTCGGTGACAGACCGAAGATGATGACAAAGGGACGCCAGACAGGTCGACAAGGAAGAACAAGGCCAAAACGTTATAAGAAGAGCTCAGTAAAAAGCTGGATGATGATCAACTATCAAATCTCCTGATGGAAAATTGGCCTGGTGAAGTATATACCAACACTCTGGTTCAAAGGGGGACCGTTATGGAGGACGGTAGCGGGAAGAATGCCATAATCATAATACAGCCTACAGTAGCCCAAAATGAAGATGGCTCTGAGAAGCTGCTGGACGTATTACCTGAGGTTAGAGCCATATTTAAGGGGAAAGAACTGAGAGCAGGGGACATAGTACAATACACTACCAAAGCTACTTGTATGGGCGATGGGGAAAATTAGTACACTGAGCAAACCACGATCACCTTAGCTATAGATCCAGAGGAAGAAGGCTCAACCCCTGTTAGAAGCATACGTAAAGGTTTACGGAGTGCAGCAAACAACTATGAGAATGCAGAAGGGGCTGTGTATGGCACAGTGATACCAAAAATGGAGCAAACACTGAGGAAAATACTTGAGCACGAAGGGAAAATACAAGGCATCGCTCTTACTGCTTACCTCAGCCAAAAGGAGCAGAAGCGGTGCAAGAGAGAGGTAATGAAGCGTTGGAAGAAGAAAGGAAGAAAGAAACAGAGCAGAAACCATTGTGGTGACACCTGCAGCAGGCATCAGCTACTCCCAGGCAGTCAAAGACATGAAGCAAAAAACTAATCCTGAGGGGTGTGGGGTTAAAGTATGCAACATACAAGATACTAAGAAGGGAAGTATTAGATTGAAAGTCATGGCAAAAGCCAGAGAAAGTGTGCTCGATTTTCAAAAGGAGATTAAAGAGAACACAAACTTGGCATCAAGAACAGAAGTTATTAGAAATACTGGCATGGTTGTAGTCATGGATCTAGATGAAACAACATCTAAAGAAGAAGTAGAAGATGCAGTGCGCAGGGAGATAGGAAATAAAGTTGCAGTAACAGTGAGCCTGTCAGAAAACCCAAACCCATGGGGATATAAGGCTGCTACTGTCATTGTTCCAAAAAAGTCATGCACCACTTGCTGAGAAACACACGGATCTCTGTAGGATGGAACAGGTGTAGCATAAGTGAGAAGCTTACCCCAATTAAGTGTTTTTCATGCCAAGGATACGGCCACATGGCAAGTAGATGTCAAAACAAAGACCGAATGAAAAACCTCTGTTTGAACTGCGGAGAAGAAGGACACCTGGGTAAAGAGTGCAATAGCGAGCCAAGGTGTATTGAGTGCAAGGACAGTGGTCACAGATCAAATAGCATGAAGTGCCCATTGTTCAGGAAGCTAGTTCAGGAAATGAGAAAAGGAGACAAGGTAGTACAACCTAGTAGAAATGAAAGTCCTGCAATGTAATGTAGGTCGGGGAAAAGCAGCCATTAATCTGCTTCAGGACACTGTACGCCGCAGAAGCATAGATTTGGTGATCATCCCTGAGCCTAACATAGCTTATACTAACGGATCGGAATGGGTCAAGAGATCAGGAGAAGTGTATTGCACTTAGGGTGTATAGCACTCCAGCCAAACCTGCTGAAGAAGGATCACTAGGAAAGGGCTTTGCCTGGATAAAGACCGAAGATATAACTTTCGTGGGATGCTATATATATCTCCTAACATCAACTTGGAGGAATTCTTGGATTATTTAAACATCCTAGGGAATTTTATAAGGGCACATCCAAAAGCATGCATAATTGCCGGCGATTTTAATGCCAAGTCATCATTGTGGGGGTCACAAAGAGAGGAAAGGAAAGGGAAGATAATTGGAGACTGGATTGTTGCACATGGATTGGTACTCCTCAACCATGGAAACAAGCCTACGTTCAGCATAAATGGAGGAACTTCGTTCATAGATCTCACCTTAAGCACAGAAGACTTAGCAAACAAAATAATTAACTGGAGAGTGCTTGAAGATGAAAACTTGAGTGACCACCCATACATTCTCTTTGAAATCATGACAGGGGTCCAGGGGATGGCGTATGGTGCGGGAAAAGCTACGACAGGCTGGAAGCTGAATAACCTAGAGGGCTATATAAACCGCTTGAGAAAAGAAATAGGAGATTGGAAAATGCAAGGCAGATTGATCACAGCTGAAACCCTGACAACATTGACGGTAAAAAGCTGTCAAAAGACACTGACGAAGAAGACTGTCGCAGGTAGCCGGAGACCAGTGCACTGGTGGAGCGAGGATCTGACACGAATCAGGAAGGAATGCCAAACTCACAGAGGTATATGAAAAGGGTGGACTGGCAGGCAATCAATTTGGTTCAGAAAAGGGAGATCGACGGAAGATGCACTGCAGCAAATCATTAACCTGATTGATGACATCAAAGGAAGAGCAAGTCAACATAGAGAGATATGTCTTCTTGTGACCTTGGATATAAAGAATGCCTTCAACAGTGCCCCATGGGTAGGAATACTAGAATAATTGAGAAACAGAGGAATCTCAACCTACCTGAGGAGAATCATATAAAATTACTTTTCAGGCCGAAAGATAATAGTCGTAACAGGACAGGTTATGAAGATGACCTGTGGGGTCCCTCAGGGCTCTTTAGTGGGGCCTCAGCTGTGGAACATCTACTACGACTCAGTACTGAGGGCTCAGCTTCCGGACAATGTACTCCTGGTGGGTTACACAGATGATACCGCTCTACTTATCAAGGCAAGATCAGAGATGGCCCTAATCTGGGATACAGAGACGGCATTGCGTAGACTCACAATACTCATTGGCGAGAAAGGACTGCAGCTTGCGCATGAGAAAACTGAGGCTGTCTTATTGAACACAAGAAGGAGTCTAAGAAATGTAACCTTTCATATGGGAAGATCCGTGGTAGAGACTAAAGATAGTGTTAAGTACTTGGGGGTAGTCTTTGAGCGGAACTGCAGAATGGCCGCACATATAGAAATGGTTACAGCCAAAGCGCAGAAGGCTGCTGTGGCACTTAGCAGGTTTATGCCAAACAAAGGTGGCCCACGATCCAGTGTAAGGAAAGTGCTTGGCTCGGTGTCGCACTCAGTGATGCTGTATGCAGTACCCATATGGTAGAGAGCTATGGACCATAACCAAAGTAGAAAGAAGCTGGAGCAGACACAACGGAGAGTAGCACTCCGGGTGTGCATTGCATACCGGACTGTTTCTACGGAAGCAGCTCTCGTGATATCTGGAACAGTGCCCATCAAGCTCCAGGTAGAAAAAAGGATAGCGAAGCGGACAGGAGTTCTGCAGGAAGAAGAGTATTACACCAGACAGTGGCAGGAAGCGTGGTCACAAGACACTGGAAAGGCAGCATGGACAAAAAGACTAATCCCTGACATTAGACCTTGGATCAGCAGAATTCATGGACAGTGCAGTTATTATATAACCCAGGTACTGAGCGGACATGGGTGCTTTGGCTACTATAAGAGACGCTTTGCTCTGAGCGACACAGATGCCTGTGCGTACTGCGGAGAGTGCGACACTACTCTTCATACTGTGTTTGCATGTCCACGGTGGAGATACCAGCGGAAAGGAGTCGAGGAGAATCTGGGAAGAGCTCTTACAGTGGAGAGTATGGTGGCACTGATGGTGGAGAGCGAAGACAACTGGCGCACAGTAGCTGACTACCTGGGAGTGGTAATGAGAAGAAAAGAAGAAGACGAAAAGCATGTAAATGTAAATTTAAAAGCTGAAATAAGAAGAGGCCTAAGACAAAGAAGGTAAGCAGATGACTGTCCTCTCACCTTGAAGAAATACTGAACGGTGGTACCAAGATGAAGAGGAGTAGAATTATATCACCACAGACCTCCATTGTGCGGACCCAATGGGAAATCCGTAGGGATTTTTTCCCCTCTCGAAGAAAAAAACTTGTATCATGATATTTATATATGACTTTTAACGGTAAAGGGGCATTGCTGTATAAGTTGCCACCTGATTTCGAATGGCTTTACTATCCTCAAAGATATATCCATTAGCTTAGGAAATGGATATGTATTATATTTATGTGAAATCTGGTTAAACGTTTTCCATATTTTGTTTGTTGTTACACATAATCGGAACATATTTCCTGTGTATATTTCATGTGTTTCCCATAAGTAAAAACAGATCTCAGCCTCTCTGGTGTTATTTGTGTCACTATGTTATTTATCAGCCAACGACCTACAGACCCTAACAATCGCCATTATCAGTCAAAGAGCGACCATATTTAAATTATTGTGTGACATTATTACATTTTCATGTGAGTGCTGGTTCAATTTTATATCCTTTTTGATTTTTTCCAATTTGGACCCAACAACAAGTGGAGAGACTGACGATAAAATGTTATTAAAAACATCGTTTCACTATTAGGGAAAGTGATATTATAGTGCACACGTAAGAACTGGGCCTTATGAAGTGTAAATTTTCTCTAATTTCCTGGACTGATATTAGAGAACGTACATTAGAGAACGTAAAACTATTGTTATTATTGTTTCTCTTAACGTTTCTTAAGTACTAGCTTGTTACCATAAAAGGGCAATAACAAACGTGTTGCAGCAAAATGCTGTATAAAACATGATATAAAATTATTGAAATGGAAAGGTTATTATTTTATTCTGCATTTTGATTTTTCGCTTGTACATCTGAGTAGTTTAAGTGATATAAAATAAAATTTTTAGTATGAGTAGAAATATCCGTTTGGGGACTTTTATATACGTCTAAAAACTGAGATAATCAAAAACATACTAACTCGTAATAAATATGATAACCGGTAATTGTCAAGGCTCTTGCTGGAAATTATTTCATTTCTTAATGAACCTTCTTGAAAAATTTCAAGGCCATAGGTCTCTTTGTTTTCTAGATATCGTGCTAATAATATTTGTTTCGCTAATGCTCAGGCAATAATATATACAATTAACTACATTGTATTCTAATACAGTGCCACGTTGTATTAGGCCTTACTTCCAACACTCAGCTGTAAAAAATAAATACATAAAGCGAGTCCACCCTTTACACGTATACTTCGTTGTGCGTTCATATAAAACAATCCATACCTCATCTCAATACCGTGACTATAAAACCCGCAGTTTATATCAAAATCCTAATCGAATTTTTTGTGTTTATTCTTACATTAGTAACTGTGTGAATGTTTTGGTGATTTGAACTGCTTATATCCAGACTGGCTATAGGAAAGAAAAGATCGAGTGTTGAAATAAGGATTTCTTTCAAATTCCCTAAGGAATTGCAATCTCAAATGACCCTATCACTTTCATTCAATTTACTCCGCACTAAACTATAGAGTATAACCGTTCTATATGAACTAAAAGTCATCATTGATGTACATTTTACAATAAAACTTTAACTAAGATCATACTTCATCACATACTTTTTAAATATGAACTACTGTGCCTTATAACGTTTATTAATCGTTACAAAGGTATAGAATAAACACCAATAAAAATTTACGTGGTTTACAGAAGTGGACGGCAATATTCTGCTATCCAATAGCGGCAAAGAGAGCTTTCCAGATGGCATGCAACTCCTAAAGTGGATTCTTTCCCAACAAAGAAACAAATGTCATTCCTTAGGATAGCTCTTGATATTTGAATCCGTTTCTGGCCTTTTTTGTTTTATTTTACATCACTTTACGAGCGATTTGCTCAGAAATTGAGTGGAAAAACATTAAATTCAAACAGATTCTTTATTCATTGCTAACAACTACTAGATTAGAAAAGAACACATCAACATTTAATCAAAAACGTCCATTACAAGACTCGTATGTCCATTGTGTTAATGGTTTTTGGACAACCACTGTTCGTCATAGATAATTAAATTTTAAGTAAATCAAAAAAAGTTGCAGAAGCCTTGCAAGAAAAGTATTTGTGACATATTATGGGTCTGTTTTAGACTTCAAGTATAGTTTCTACATATCCAGATTAGCAGAGTGCACATTGAGTGTCAAAATGTGATGTAGCTACAGAAGGGTGTAATGTGCGAGTTAAAATGATGCAGTGGTCACAGAGGGTTAAATATTGTGTGCAACAGGTAAATGTGGTTTCGTGCGATGTGGTTAAATTGTGGTACTGATGAACGCCTGGAAATGGGCTCTGCATACTAGATGTTGCAGCATATTGAATGACATGGAATAACAAATTGGATTTTTGTTTGAATGGAATAACAAAGGCCAGTTCAGTATTCCTCTATCCGCAATTAAATATACAGTGAAAAGACACAATCATTATTTAGAGTCAAGGTAAACTGCATAATAATGAATCGCAGTATCGAAAGACCCGACAGAATGTAACGAATTTCATGCCATCCAATCTAACAAAGTAACTTCTCATCGTATTTGTTACTATGCCACATGATAATATTATATATATAATACTTAGTTACCAATTTACTAATTTCAAGAATCCTTTTAGATTACAATGATCGCTTCCACATGTTTTACCTTTTATAAAATTATTTTACTGTGGTAATAATTAATTGTTATTCTACAACAATAGTTATTGATTGGCTGAGCGGTAGCGAGGTCTATCATACACGAGCTGCAAATTTCACTTCCGACCGCTCGACATTGCAAACTCTAATTGACGTACATACTGGAAAATGTCTATCTTCATTTGTATATTGGATAAATCGAGTTTATTATGGTGCATGTACTTCAATGGATCTTGATTTCCTCAGGATATATAAAGAATTAAGTTAGCTATAGACTTGGAATTTTGATAACTGCTCAATGGGGTTTTCAAGATTCTTTTATGTCTGTTAGTCTCTCTTTACTCCTTATGATCCTGAAACTTTGCATGAACAGACACTTTGTATAGGAAAGATTGAGTTCAATGGTTGTTCATTTCTGCCATCCAGATTTATCTGAGAGTTATTGGATGCCTATTTCTTTAGGGAATATATCTATATCTAACTGGGCTTGAAATTTGGATTAAACTTAATTTATACACAGGTGAAATAAATTGAGTTCGATAATGGTATATACATCTTCATGGGATTTGGCTGAACCTTAGCGAAGTCTATTGCTAAAGGGTATTTGTTATGATCGAATTATGATAAAGGCTAAACATTGAAATAAAACTCTATTTATTAATAAGAAAGATCGAGTTAGATGATGGTGCATGCCTCTTTATGGGATTTGACAGAGCTTTTAAAGGAGTCTTTCACAGGAAAATATAGTTAAGAAATATCTACAAGCTTGAAGTTTAGATGAAACCTCATCTCTAAATAGGCAAGACTGATGTCACTTCAGCGGATGTCCAATGCCGTCAGGAATGGTGGGAATAAGCCCCGGTAGGGGGAGAAGAGGTCTTCTGGACTGGGTTGTGCACTTTTAGTCTTATTTGGTGATAGGTCAAGGCTGGTTTTTGGTAAGCGTGATGAAATGTATCCCACCACGATGTCTTTTGGATAACGCCCCTAGGCTGTAAATTAGGAGGAATCTCTTACGCAACACATGGTGTAATAATCATTCCTTGTTTAATTTCAAGTCTAATATGTGTGTTTACTCAAATACTGCAATGTCCTACATTAGACCTGTAACAGAACTTGAAAATCTAACGAACAGGAAAAACTAAATTCGATACAAACAAACGTGTTTAGGAGTTAATTTAATGTCTTTACTCCATATAACAACAAGTTTGTAAATAGATGCTTTCACTATGATCAGCACGGATGCTGCAGTACTGTATAATTATTTTGCAAAAAATATTACAAGTAGTTACGTTATATTAAAAAAATTAATTCTGTTTATGATGAAAAGCTGCTATGTACAAACTTATAGGCAATGAAACTCCTTTTAAAGTTCTTTATTTGTTAAAAAATAATAATTCAAGCTAGGGAATTTTTGTACATAGCTTAGTCTAACTAGATGGAAAACATTAACGCTGGAACCGTGTATCGGGTGAGAAATGTGCAGAAATATATCTGGAATGTAGAAATACGAATATTACAACTACGATTTACGTTGCATACATATTAGCTTTTACTAAATATGGAAACTGTGAAATTAATATGAAAAGTAACAAAATTAAATAAATATTGTTTTAACAACTACATTATGTTGATATGTAATATCTATCTATATATATATATATATATATATATATATATATATATATATATATGTAGACTTGTATGCATTCTAATATGGGGCTTCCTTAATTTAATTTTGTAGCATAATAAGCACTCTTAAAATTGATTTCTATATCAATATAGAATATTCCGTATGTTTAATCAACGTACAAGGAGCGGGTAACTTTAATTTCTATCTGTCTGTCCGTCCCCACGATATGTCAAGAAAAAAATTTGAAACTATCTATTTAAGCAATATCGAGTTCAATGATGGCACATATCAATGACTGTATGTCGGTTACCCTGGTATAGCTGATCGTCATTGAACCATTATCACTCAATGGTCACAATTCTCCTTTATCTGCTGGGTCGATGCAAACTTTCCTTTTTATATGATTTTTTTGTCTGCCTGTCCGCAGAACATCTCAAGGATGAAATGAGCTATGAGCCGTAGACTTTGAACAAACAATCACGTCCAGCCTGTTACACACAACGTGATATAGCGTCCTCTTACCAAGTAATATGAAGATCTGACATGAACGGCGAATAAGAATAAAGTGGAGATGGAGGGTAAAGTCTCCAATATTGTTAATAAAAAACATCTAGAGAAGTACAATTTTGAATCGATACTAATATGTTGTTATTATAATAGCTATAAATTCCTAAGTTCAATTGCACATGAGCAAAACCAAATGGAAAATTTCCTTTATGCCATAACTAGTGTTATTTAAAGAAGTTTTCATATTGTAATTGTATTCCAAGTGATAGTATTACAGTTAATGTTTGTAGATGACAATATTTTGGAAGTAAATTTTATCTCCAAAACAGGGAACCCCATTTTGAACCTTATAGTCATTAAGCCCAAGTGTTTCCGACTCCTTTTAGCCACTCTAATTGTTTTCCGGTGACACAAAGTTTGCTCCATATTCCGGTGTCTACCAAGTTCTGATTGTCTCTGGCGAAGTTTAATGTTTCAAGATGTTTGTGAAGTCAATTAACACTGCACGTCTGGGAATAACAACTTTGTGAAAGAATAGTAATATCGGTGCATAAAATATTATTTTAATAACAAAATACTTCAACAAGTGGAATTTCCATCATTAAAAAAATACCCATTAACCCATTATACCCATTATAGAATTCATAAAATTGTTATACTAGTGATATGATTTGCCAGTTAATAGACGAATTTTCAATGAAATAAACTCAAGATTATGTGTGACATATAGATATATTCCTATCCTAAATGTTAAAAGTTAAAGCTACGGGTTAAGCATTAGAATTCCATAGCACTGATCACATGTTAAAGTGTAATTGAGCCAATCAGCTTGATCTGGTAATCAGCAACAGGTGGCGCAATCAACAAATCAGCTGTTACAATACTTAACGCCCTGTAAACAAACACTAATTATTGTGTCACAAATATTTCATTTTTTCCTGTCATCTCTGTAAGCGTAAAGAGAATTTTGTAATTGACTTGGTAAATGTATAAAAGTATTGTATTTAATATTGGAATACGTTTGCTGTAAGTGTTCCACTAAAACGTGGAGTTGTTACTAGATTGAAAGTGATATACTTGTAAAGTAACACACATATTTACGATGGATACGTCAACAGATATGAAGTAGTTGGTTACACAATTCATGTTTCAGTATATTGTATTTATACGGCGAATCACACACATCTATTTTCATCTTTACCACATATATTATGTACAATCGCCATCCTTCCTTAAGAGGTGAGTTAAGTTAGCAATAGTGTACACACTGCTGTAGTGAAGAGATAAGTATTGATACTACTAATAATTAACGCTGATATTTTTCTCCCCAGATTTATCAATAGTTAATAATATTTTCACCAATACCACACAATAAAACGTCTATTGTAATGTGAGATTTTAGATTTTTCACTTTAGGCGTAAAATTACGTACTAGTTTTATTTAATACGATAAATGCGATAGGTAAATGTTTTTATTTTATGTAGGTCCAGCTTGTTTTTGTAAGTTAGCGAAGCCCATCACTTGAGGGGCTGGAAACATTTTATTTCTCGAGAACATACTGACTGGCCGACGAGGAAATATCAGAAGAAATAAATCCGTAAACAAACTCTATCTACTCATAAGAGGTTTTAACATGTGACATATTGAAACATGTAACTTAATTATCCCAACACATACATATCATTTTATAGTGTGTAGCCTTGTAGCCTATACTTTTATTATTTAAACACTGACTAAAAACCTTGTATCAAGCATCATTGAACGTCCAATTCGATGATGGTGTATGGAGCAGGTATTTGGCTGAACGTAAGTGAAAAGTTTTACATTAGTCTTATGCGTAACCAAGATGGCAAATAGAAAATTATAGAACAAACAAGTGTTGAAAGAAACTTGAATGACACCTTTGGACATTTTACCATATTAAGTTAGGTGGATTGTGAAAAGTGATATAATTAACTCATTTGCTCAGTGCTAGTTAGGACTTCCACTCGAGGGGCTGAAAAATTTTACTTCTGTCTGTCACGAAGCTTCATTTCTATAAGAGGAACACTGAGTTCGATGATGGTGCATGTCACTCCATTGGATTTGGCCAAACGTGAGCGAATATGTATTATATTGGCGTTACGGGTAAATATCGGAATAAATACATTTTTAAACAAACTATATAAGGGTTTTCACATGTGACAAGTTAAAACATGTAGCCTAACTATCCCAACACATCATTTCATGGTGTGTATACTTTTGTAATTTAAACACTGATATGAAAATGAATTTTTTGGGAAAAAATTAGACTGCATTACGTATATTATATCTTCATCATTACACTTTAAATTTTACTTCAAACTTCATTTCTACGTAAAAAAATGAGTTCTATGATGTTCTATGTCCAACCAAAGACTTTAAATGAGCGCCGTTGAAACTTCACTCAGCAGGCTGACACAATTTCTATTTTGTTTGCTTGGGGATGTAAATATGTCTTTTCCGCATGAATGTCTGTATTTGTATCTGCAAATAAGGAAATGAGCACTAGACGTCATTTTAAATTAGACCTCAGCGAAGTATGTTACGCGTCACGTGGTATGACGTACTAAATACTTTTTAATAAATTGGAATTAGAAATATATTGCATTTTTTATCAGAATATTTTTTAGTTAAAAAAAGTAATTTACTGTAATAAATATATATTTATATGCATTTATTTTTTGAATAATTAATGTTGTACATAAATATAAACTTATGTTAAATAATTCATAAAATCGTTCAAGAATTTTAGTTTTAATTACTAATAAAATAATATGAAAATAAATAACTGAATCAGTACAATACTTTTAAAAATAAATAATATAATTTTCATTTTATCTTTTAGTAATTTGTACTAAATTTATTTACCATTTTTTACGGTGTACAACTGCTTAAATGAAAACTGGAACTTGGTACATGAAAACTGTACTTCCGAACTACCTGTTAATTCTTCCACAATAAGTAGAAACAATGTATATAGTTATAGTATGTATATACCAACTTTTATTAACATATTAATTTATCACATTAATCGAATGATACTGGTATTCTGGTCATATTATTATAAAACTACGTTGTCTAATACTATGATAATTGATGTTTTACTGATACTTAGGTAACCGTTACGGGTCGTTATAATTGTATTAGCAAATTATGATTGGAAATAAAAGTAGATATATAAGTATAATATTTCCTTTTAGGCTTTGAAAACCCTATAAATTTTATGTAAAGTGTTAAATTAGTTGGAATAACTTTCTTAACTCTGAAGCAAATGTTAATTTTAGTGGCGTAGTTTTCAGAATTTGACTACGCTTAAGATATTGATATATGATCTAAAAAAAAAAAAAAATAATATTCCGATTCCATCAACTTCCTGATAATTATACTAAAAATAAATGAACAAAGTGTATAACTTTATATCAAGGATAAATCATAGATTTCGTAATAAGATCCACTAGTAAGAAATATCAGACCAATTTATCAAGTTAAATCTAGTTCAGTAAATATGATTACTTAATTTTGTAATTTTTCTAACTAAGAAATGCATTTGATTAAAAGATATTATACTATAATAAAGGTTGGAGTTAAATATATAAAACCTTTTTGTAAAGTACTTCAGAATTAAATATTCTGAAGTCTGGCAGGTTTAGCCTAATTTCGAGACAAAGAAATGAAATATAAACATATCAAAGCCAACACGATTTGTGATTGAGCGATAGTGAAATTGTTTGGTTATAAATAAAGCTTAGATAATTGCTTAGATGGGGAATATTAAGTTTAAAATTGTCGATGTACATGGCACTTTTCCACTTGGACCGATGCGGCGGGTCCTCCTCGCACGCGAGTGTACTATTTGATAAATCAATAGTGGATTGCATATTCTGTAATGTAAAGGAAACTTAAATCTTTTTAAATTCATGCATAAGTATTTTTCTATTACATGAACACATATTTCAGAAGTTGTAAAAGAAAACTATCACAAATTCTCAATAATGTGGATTAAAAAATGTTCTCGGACTTAAAAAATTAGAATCTACTATTCTGACTTTCAAAAAACACTGTCTTAAAAGATCATTAACAAATAAATGTTTCATCCTCCCAAAGAAGTGATCCCTCTCACTTTGATAACTTGCTCCCTTGATTAGTTCCATCTGCAGCAAACCTGCAGCTATTTACTGCAGCTGCCCCGACACTCTGCAGCACGTCACTGATGGATGGGCCAAGTGTCACTGAGTCTATCCAATATATTAAATGTCTCCTACAGATTAATGTTCCCTCTTGCTAAATTGTTTAAGCACATGTTGTTTATATACTAATAGGCTTGTTAAAAATGACATTTTATGTTTATAATTATCCAAGCAGCATTTTTTATTGTGGTTCAATTACAAATGTAGAAAAAACAGTGTTATATTGAGCTTTAATTTCCTTGTCAGGGATAAATTACAATTTAAATTTTTCTGACTCAGGTATCATGAGTGCCTCCCCAAGAAAAATGCCATCACCCAGTTTTGATGATTTGGACGAGGAGTTTGAATTGACTTTTGATGATAAATCTCTAATCATGGATTTAATGTTTATTGAACATTTTGTTCGGCTAGATGATGACAGTGATGACGAAGAATACCGCTGTTTGTTCAGTTGTGATATATGTCATGGGACATGTTCGGCTACTTCGAGTCCAGATTACAGTGACAACGCCAGTGATTTAACTCTTACACCAGAAAAACGAACACATATTATCAAACAACTGATGCACGACTTTTTCAAAGAAGCTTGGGTGAAAAAAGCAGAAAAACGTAAAAAAGTTTATGCGAAGAAGCAAAATAAATTAAAACATTTAGATATAGAAGGCATTGAGAAAGAAGCCCATGAGAAAGAAGCCCAACCAGAAACAGTATTGAACACAAGTAAGAAAGTTGTCACGAAATTGAAGAGATCAATAACTCCACCGTTTGTACCTTGCAAACAAAAATATATGAAAATAGAGAAAGAGATGTTTTACGAAAAAAATGAGCAAACAGTAGCTATGAATCCAAAACAAAAGAGTACAGTTTGTAATACTAAATTAGAACCAATGGACGATAGGAAGAGTCCGTTTTACATTCAACGTGATTGGGGTGAGTAAACAGTAACTTTAGTATTTGTTCTTAAGTAAAGCTTTGATTGTAAAGATTTTAGTGAGTGGCATGTTCCATGTCGCTTACATTGATGTTTAACTTGCTACCTGTTGACAAGCTTCGGATGAGATATACCTTACAGTATATTGCTTCAATTAGTTTCTGATAGAAATTCAATCCATTAACTGCCTCAATGATTGCAGTCCTAACAAAAAATTTACTTTTGGGATGTTTTTACTGCTAAATGAAAACACTTACAGGAAGATGACTATGTGAACTAAAAGTTAGCAGCAGTGCTCTAATCAGCTGACTTCATCATTAGGCCTGATCGTCAGTGGCTAAGCGGTTGTTATGAGCAGCGGTGTTTACGTGGAAAGGTTGTTTTATTTTAATTGGTAGATTTTAAGTATTATACGGGAACTATGACCATTAAACTTGAAACATATAATCAAATTACTTTAATTGTATAATTGAAATCGCAACAAATATATTGTATACCCTGATAGAGCTAACAATTCCTCGAAGCCTCTAGTCCAGACATACGTTATTTTTTTATAGGGATGTTTAACTACCAAAAAAGATACCAGTTCAAAAATATGGCATAGATACACAATTCTGGATTCTATACCAATTCCTTTACTTTTTATAACTATAAATACAAGTAATACGCTAAATGGTTTTGTTCCCTCCCAGCAGGTATGGTTATTATGAGAGTACAGCAAAACCTTTCAAGCCCGTCCATGGTAAAATATTTTTAAGGTATGATCAAACATAAATGAATATTCAATTAGTACAACTACAATAGTAAACAAAGTTTAGCGAATGCCTGATTGTTTACCAGCGAGCAGCGAACAGACAGATGGGACGTCCGCGCATAGACAAACAGACGCACAATAGACATTGGGCATAGGAACTGCAAGCCAAATGTTATTTAAAAAAAAAACTAAAATAAAATGTTGATTTAATTATTTATATACGGGTTTTCATACACAAAATACGAAAAATACATGTTTTTAGTAGTAAGTAATCAGCGTCTCCCCGATTAGGTGTTGTCCCTAAATAGACGGAGCAAGCTCGTATTGATGTGCGATCATAAAATATTAAAAATAAAAACTGCGAGCTAAATACTTAC
This sequence comes from Homalodisca vitripennis, assembly GCF_021130785.1. Classification (NCBI taxonomy): domain Eukaryota; kingdom Metazoa; phylum Arthropoda; class Insecta; order Hemiptera; family Cicadellidae; genus Homalodisca; species Homalodisca vitripennis. The sequence continues at coordinate 150,703,968 of NC_060210.1, forward strand.
TTGATGACTCCAATGAACTCGAGATTCAGCTTCTTGTCAGCACCAGTGATATTGTGGTGTCATGACTTCGAAAGTGCGTACTAAGCAGTCCTGTTGATTTTATTTGTTACATTTCAAAGTAATGTGATAAAAATATAATTCTATATTTTTGTGAATATCGATTTACATCAACATGAGCTGCAAAACAGTATATGCAATCCCACCCTGTCGATTTACGGAATCTGATCTGTGTGACTGGGGACTTTTGAAGTATCTGTGATCCACCTTATAAAGTATTAATGGTATGTTTCAGTGCATGTTGAGTTATATCAAGATGGACTACTAAACAATAATTGGAACCCTACTCAGGTTACGTACGAGATCTGCTCCCAATGTAGCAGGGGAACTCCTGAGTTCTCTATGATCCATTACTAAACCAATCATGATATGTTTCAGTGAATGTTGAGTTATATCAAGATGGACTACTAAACAATAATTGGAACCCTACTCAGGTGATGTACGAGATCTGCTCCCAATGTAGCAGGGGAACTCCTGAGTTCTCTATGATCCATTACTAAACCAATCATGATATGTTTCAGTGAATGTTGAGTTATATCAAGATGGACTACTAAACAATAATTGGAACCCTACTCAGGTGACGTACGAGATCTGCTCCCAATGTAGCTGGGGAACTCCTGAGTTGTCTATGATCCATTACTAAACCAATCATGATATGTTTCAGTGAATGTTGAGTTATATCAAGATGGACTACTAAACAATAATTGGAACCCTACTCAGGTGATGTACGAGATCTGCTCCCAATGTAGCAGGGGAACTCCTGAGTTCTCTATGATCCATTACTAAACCAATCATGATATGTTTCAGTGAATGTTGAGTTATATCAAGATGGACTACTAAACAATAATTGGAACCCTACTCAGGTGATGTACGAGATCTGCTCCCAATGTAGCAGGGGAACTCCTGAGTTCTCTATGATCCATTACTAAACCAATCATGATATGTTTCAGTGAATGTTGAGTTATATCAAGATGGACTACTAAACAATAATTGGAACCCTACTCAGGTGATGTACGAGATCTGCTCCCAATGTAGCTGGGGAACTCCTGAGTTCTCTATGATCCATTACTAAACCAATCATGATATGTTTCAGTGAATGTTGAGTTATATCAAGATGGACTACTAAACAATAATTGGAACCCTACTCAGGTGATGTACGAGATCTGCTCCCAATGTAGCTGGGGAACTCCTGAGTTCTCTACGCGAAGTTTCGTTCTGGGTAATGGATTTCTCTTCAGTGTCAGGGTCAAGGATCATATTTCCATCTCAAAAAGATGGGGTCAAACCAAGAAAATTGCAAAACACTTTGCTTCCTCACAGTTCTTAAACTTTTTAGGGTTTAAATTTACCTACGAGCCTACTTAGTGTACTTTATCTAATCTATGTGTGATTTATAATAAACATGTGCGGGTGCGTTTTAAACTAGGGAAATCCTATTTGATATTTAAAAATGTAATGCATTATGTTTTCATTAATTCATTTTAATACTAATGTTGTTTACCACTTTTCTGCTTTGACCTTCAGAATACAATTTGTTGTTTAATATAGTGGGTATACTCAATGTAATTTTTTATTAGTGAAATAATGTTTCATTATTTTTGTAATAAAAATATTTTTACGGAGATAAATACATTTTCAGCTTTTTTGAACATAACTATCTTAATTTTACATCTTAAAAGAAATGTTAAACATTTATTTATACTATTTGTCAAAATTTGTAAAACATAATTTGAAATAAATAAATGTTATGGTAGCAAATAAGTATTCCATTTAACTCAACACACTTGAAAGTAATTAAAGAATGTGATATTTGAGTATTACTGCTTTTATTAATAAGTGAACAAATAAGTAAACAATGACCGAAAGTAACACCCCAATATGTTGAATTTGAATGAGTTATTTCAATAGTTTCATAAAAATGCAATATTTTTCGCGTCTCTTACAATTTATTAATTGGATTATGTCAAAATTCTCGCTCCTATTTAAAAGATTCCAACTTTATAAAAACATCATTGACAATTTTCTTATGACATGTTAATGACCTTCATACTTGTGGGATTGTACATAATGGAAAAATGTAAATGTCATGTATATTGTGTAGCGTGATTAATAAAACATATTTTGCTTTACTAAAACGTTTATAACATACTACATTGTATTAATAATGCGTAACAATTTGATTTCTGAAATTTTCTATACATATTTTCGATATAATTGGAGTATGAAAATTAATGATTTAAGTCAAATGTGCCACTGGCGTCAACGTAATACGACATTTCTTAAGTTAAAAAATCCTGACTGGAAAAATATGTAATTCAGAAGAAGAATGTCATGTGTGATATTAATTATTTACAGTCTTATTTTTTTAGGAAACAAGTTAAATTCTTGTTCTTTCATTACATATAGGTGAATAGGACTTTAATTTAAAAGTTATAAAATTATTGATTGTTATTAAAGATCCTTGGACAATATCACATAATAAATTATATTTCGGCTTCTGATGTGTACTCTGTGCACTTTTCTGATACTTTCCGATAGACTTAAATAGGTAAAATAAATCTCTCTAAATGACGTTTCATCAGTCCTAAGCACAGGTATAGTTATTTGTGGCTAGAAAGGATTCTCTTATCGAAATCTCTTCTGCGGGAATGGTATCGTAAATTAAATGTCCTTAGCAAATGTCCTTTAAGCTATGGATGGATTGGTTGGTTCGATTTGCTGGACTTTTATGTCTGCAAAATTGCTCTGTGATTTCTCAGTATATATATATATATATATATATATATATATATATGTGTGTGTGTGTGTGTATGTATATATATATATATACACACACGTATTTATTATGGTTATTTACGTATAGGTGTTAAATATTAATTTTTCATATTGCCAATATAGTAGTAGAAGTAGGTAGTTATTTAAACTAAAAGAATCACTGTAAATTATGTGTTATGATATTGTATTTTATGGTAATTTTTCAAAATTACAATAACGAGGTTTGGTTTTGTTGGGTGGTGGACTGTGGCATGGTGTTGGGTACAGGAGTGGTCACTGAGTAGACAGTTCCAGAGGTAATGTATATACAGCGCTGCAAGTTGTATAGAGCGACCTCGGCAGAGAGATAAGCGGCCTTGAGGGTGGAGCCACCACAAGGGAGATCGGAACCGCTGAAGAAAGTCTGCACGTAGTTGGTGAGAACTGCTACGTTCTTGGAAATGTCAGAATTGCGGTTGGTGTACTCGATGTCAAACTGCCAGGAGACGAGGTTGAAGCAGTTAGCAATGGTGTTGGGTGCATAAATGTAGCCTCTGGCGGTACAGTTGAGGAGAGCAGCGTTGCCTATACTTGGCATCAGAGAGTTTAAAGACGAGAAGTCTCCGGCGATTTGTCTCATCATGTGCTTGGTGTTGTTCACAATAGTATAGTCACAAGACAGTGACTGTTGGGCAACTGTAAGACACAATGAATTTGAGATATTTATCAGTAAGGTGAATTATTTTATCAATCAAAATACAAAAGAAATCCATCAATAATGCCAATGTCATAGAACCACCTTACCTGAGTTGACCACTGACTGTAGTGACGCAGTGGCGGAAGCTATACATGCGGAGTCCCCAGGGTTGTCAGATGAAGTTTCAGTGACAGTGTTGTAATAATCGCTCAGGTAGGAGTACATCCTGTTCAGGTAAAAGGCAAGGCCTCTGGATGCAATTACGTATGTTTCCAGCGTCTCCTTCTGGATGTTGTAAAACTTGATCATTTCGTTCTCAACTGCTAACACCTGGTTGTAGTTGATGTTTTGGGCTGTAAGGATTTGGCTGGCCAAAGTATCGTTGTATCCCTTCCACTGGCTCTGTCAAGAAGAAAAATCATTATTAGGTGGTTGTCTTAAAAATATTATTTTATAAGATATACGACAAATGATGATTATTTGAACAAATTATTTCTTCTGTCTTCTCTGAACTCGATGCAATACAGTGTATGTTCTTTTTCCGATTTATGTTCACTATTTCCACCTATTTTCAAGGTCTGCATTCCACTTAAAAACTTAAATCTGATTCAGTATCGTTCCTCTCTTATCTGCATTATTTTCATAATGCAATGTTTACTGACTCGCTACTTTATCTTGTTTTACGGACTGTGAACTCAGTAATAATGGACATTAGGACCTAGTTGTTGTCCCCCTTCTCTCGCGTACTTCATCCTCTGTGAACGTCCCACATATGCCAGGAAATCAAGTTCCTAACACCTTACGGGTAAACATTCACCGTTTGGTCAATACCTTGGGTCTTTGTCACATTGCGATATTTGTTATTAAATTGTCATTTGAATCATCATTCATAGATTAGTTTTTTAGTGTATAGATTTAACTTTACTATTTAAAGAACACCCAAAATAACGATACTTGATGTTTAGTAATATCTGTATATAAAGTAATAATTTTAATACTAAACATTTATTTTTTACACTTTATCCACATACTATTAAGAAATGGAAAGAACCTACAAGCATTTTTACGTTTTCAATATTTTAAATGAAAACACACGTTTTAGACTTACTCTATAGTTTGTATTATATCCACATGAATTTGAACGTGATTTGTTGTGAAGCTGTAATGTGAAGAGCAATAGTAAATTCGAAACATATGTAAAAAAAATGGTCTAGAAAATATACTCGTGTGTTAGTCATATTTTTGAAATTAGTTTATACAAGATTTGGTGGGTGCAATAGTATTCATGACGGAAGATCAACATTTATATATGTATCTAGTACGCAAAACACCTCCTTTCATACGGATTAAAAGCAAAGTTTTCTTTATTTAAACGTAATAAAAGTGACCAATAATTATATTTGAATCGCTTACTCTGATATATTGGTCCTTACACAAATTCAGCACTTCTTAAATGATAAAGCTTGTTTCCTATGAAACATAATTTCGGTAAATTTTGATTTGTAATATTTGTTTTGTGTAACTTTAGAAGTTTACCAGTTGATCTGCATATGTCATTTGGTCAATGTCAGAATCGAGGGCGGAGCATTCCAACAATTTCTGGAGGAACTGAGATCCTTTGTCGGCGACGGCGACGGCGGTAGCGGCGTCACTCGCACATCCCACCACCACATTCTGGAAGTAGGTCATGGACGGACTGGGGAATAACGCCTTCTGAGTGGAGTTGGCCACGGTGAAGTAGCTACCAGTCATCGCCTCCACGCAGGACTTGAGCCTGTCAATGGAGTCCTTGTTGGGGTAAGTCTTGGCGCAGGTGTCAATGCGGACCAGGACTTTGTTAAAGGCGGACATGTAGGTGGCATTAATACGGGCCAATTTTCTATTCAATCGGTTTAACTTTGGCAATGCGTCAGCTGCACAGTCTTTGTAATTTGAGATTTCTGAAACAAGAAAGGTGTTTGATGAGATTTTGAACATTATAAAGTCTTAAATATATAAAGTTAAAAGAATTAGTAAGTGATTGCTCATAGTTTTTAAACCCAGATTCAATGGTAAATAAATATGTAGTTTAGTATAAGTACAGGAAATTGTATCGCTTTGGTTAAGTGAGACTTCTTTAACGGAATAGATTGGGCGGAAAGTCGTAAGTTTGTTTGTTTAATACTGCAAGTCATTAAATACAAATAAATTAATTTAATAAAGGAAAACATATACGCAGAAAATATGAATTATAATGTAAGCATGTGGGAATGCAAAGCATGATCGAGTAATGTGATGTGAAGATGGTAATTATTAGCAAAGAAATTGATGTGTAGCAAAGAAATGATTTACAATGTATTTGATACAATATTTAGTGACGTACTGAATAGGTACACTAGTTTTAGGAAGTCAATCATTGACAGTGGAGATACATATAACTATCCTAAGTATATGGAAGTCCTTAATTAGTTATTGACCATGACAATATAGATCTAATTTAGAAGAGAAATTATTTCAATACATCTAAGAATCCTTATTTTAGCTAAGAATTGCAGCTTACCCTCAGCAATAGCCTTGGACATGTAGTCGGAGATTCCATTGACGCAGCCCTCAGCATCTGTGCCAGCCATCATCTGCTGCGCGGTCAGCAGTTCCTGTGCTTGGAACTGTACAATTTTGCTGAGACTTTCCTTCAGACTTAAGGCAAGACTGGAGACAGCGGCTACAGCTGCCAGGTTTGTCTGCCGCTCCTCCTCCAACACGCGACTAGGGAAGTATTGATGCCACGCCGTGATGTCCGACTTCTTCCAGTAGATATAGTCAGTAACATTGGTGTCTGCAGACTGCGACTTTACTACGCTGCTGGTCAGGCACTGTTGATCAAACACTTATTTCAGTTGTGGTGTAAATTTCCTTAACGTGTCCAATTAGAAAGGTACACATCATTGAGCTTGGGACCACAATTACAAATATTCTTTTGATAAGAAAAGGTCTAATGGTATGAATGCTAAGTTTATGGAGAATACAGGTTTTACATCGAAAAGGCCATAATTATATTAGGCTATGTACATACCAAAAGGTACCTGAGGTTACGTCAGTACTATAATATTATAGTTGTATTAATTTTAGGTGATAACTTCTTATCATAATTCTATGTTAAAGATTAAAAGTTTTGTACTTGTTAAATTTCTTTGCAATTTGATTTCAACACAAAAAGATAATGCTGTGTGAGGTATGCATTGCACAACAAATCTGATAAGCCTAGAACACTACATATCTTTGAAAATGTTAGTCTCTAAAAAAGAAAAATATAATCAGCGATAGTTATTAGACAAAATTAATAAAACAAAATACTTTTAACAGATGTCATGGAGATAAGAAATAAACTGAATTAGTATTGTCATGAAAAAATGTATAAAAAATGTAAAGTTATTTGGTTATTGAGGCCATCAATTGCAATCCATAACTAATTGAAATTAATCGTATATAAGAAAATGACAACTAAAGTTTTATTATATAGTATGGCAACGACCGTTAAATTATCGATGTGGCCAACGAGTCATTGGTTATTGAATAGAATATGAGATACCACAAGATAGTAAGAAAGACGAATCGACGACTTATATGGATCGACAAAAATATGGATTTTGGAGATTATTTTGGTAGTTTAAAAACAGTTATGTGTAATATTAATTTATAAAATTTGTAATGGTTGAAAGGAACAGAAAACTTCGGGCTTTAGGATCAAATACTGATACTCACCAGGGCCAAAAGTCCGAGAACTATTCCAGCTGTCATCTCGAAGCCAACTATGTATGCTTCTGGGTCTGCAGTTAGGTATATTATGACCATCAAACTTACCGTTATTTATATAGCGTTAACGGTTTCCTCAATTTCCTTGCACCGAGATAGCGATTATCCCTGTTATCTTATCGCTTGTTTATTGCAGGGTTCAAAGACAAATTCTTTAAAAAAACTGTAAATGTTGATTCACTAATCACTTTACAAGAGCCAGATAATAGATAACCAGTGAGATAGTCGCTCAGTAATTCATCGATCTAATTAAAATCAAATTCTTAGAAGGAAATGTTTTAGATTTTACTTAATTATTTTACGACATTCTTCCTTTAACCTTCATCTCAATAGGGTAAGGCTTTAACTCGCTAATACCCATAATTTAGTGAAATAAGTCTTAATTGCAATAATGCAATAATTAATGCAGTCATTACTCATGTCTGTAATGACAGTCAAACTACAAATAAAAGTTTTAAATATTGGTTTTATGTTTTTCATGTAATTTAACAGTGACCAATATAAGCTCCATCTACAGCATTACTCATGTCATATATTGTTGTGTAATAATTGTAAATAGTGTTAATATTGAGTGGTGGTCATATTGGATTTACTACATTTTCATATGTTATCATAACATTTTATATAAAAACGTAAATCATTAATATATTTCAATAAAGGCTATGCTGAGATTTATAGAGGAATAGGTTCTCATAGTTGTACTCTACATTTGTTACTTCCAATTATATATTTTATATTATATATTTATATATTTTGTATGTAAAAGTTGTATATTACTTTTCATATTTGTTTAAGAAATTCAATGAATTTGGATAAAAAAATAATAACCGTCCAAGATAGTTATTTTGTGCTTAAATAATATGTGTGAAGTTTTTGGCATGTTAAAATTGTGTAGGTAACCGACCATATTAAATTAACTTTTAAAATAAAAAAATACTAGCAACACTACAACAAATCTAAACAAATTAAATTAAATACGAGTAGCAACATTTAACAGTCAGATTAAGACTATAAATCCGTAAAGAACCATAGAACAAGTTTTAAAAAATTGAGAGAACTGGTAACTGTTATATAACTATAAACATATACCATAGGATTGACAAGTAGTTAAATAGTTAATGTTTCTGATAAATAAATGTGAAAACATGAAAAATAATTAGACTTAAACAGACAATGAACTTTCAGAGATTTTTAAGTACTCATTCGTATAAATACAAAATGTTGAAACCAGATAGCTGAGTACTACCAAGGCTCTGAACAGAAAAAATAACACTATAACCACCATATCGCGTGTTATGTAACCTACTCTTGAAGAGAAGCTGTGGTCTAAATTACTGGAGATCAATGCGTTCCAGCATTAATGGATAATGAAGGAAGTATATTATGATATTGAATTGGGAACAAAAGTTTAGGATCTTGATTCTAGAATATAGGGAAGGAGAATCCAATGACATCTTCAGTTCCTCAGTAGGAACCCAACCATACTACTAACCAAGTATCACTCCCACATATGCAAAGTTTATGGATCTTCTTCTATCTGCTATGCTATCTGGATATTCTATGTGTTACTGTAGGAAGCTTCTTGTACTACATTATAGTTCGAGATAATACTCCTATATGAGTCCTTCAAATAAAGCATGACATGAAGCAATGAGTCAGAATAAGATGGCGAAATGTAGGTTTCTTTAAATGACCAAAACTTACTTCATAGATAGTAGGTAACATATCATAGAAAATTTGAGGTTGTTCATAGTAATGGTCCGAACAAGGTTTCTGTTGGCGACAATTTGTAATTCCTAATTTGTAGATGGATTGTTATAGCTATTCCTATTATTTAATAGTACGGAATAAGTCAAGGGGTTCTTAGTCTTGATTAAATTAATGAGATCGCGTTTTTCTATATAAAACATATCTACTAAATCGACTGACGGTACTACCTGTACATGCTTTTTTATTTAATATTTTTTTAAGAATCCAGCAAACACAAAAAAACTCAAATTTGTCCTAATTTACTGTTCTTGAAGTCATAGAAAATTTAATATTAAAATATAATGTCACGGTTCAAAATGGTGGAAGGCTAAACGTTTTAAATCTTAATAGCATAAAAACGACAAGCTTATTAAAATGTGTAAAGAACAATAAAGTTGTTAAATTTAATTACAAACATTTTGACCCTATATATATATATATATATATATATATATATATTAAATATAGCTCCCTAAATAATAGGAAAGCTTTTGACTATTGCAAGGCATAGCGTAATTTTTTACAACTTTAGGACATCATTGACCACACATCACAATATTTAAATATAACCTTACTAACAATCGGATAGTATTCCAGTTTTTAAATCAGATTACACATAAGTGACTTATTACAAGTTTAATCCATGCATACAGGTCTTGTCTATAATAGTTTCTTTACAGCAAGAACTCAAGACTGTAACAAGAAAACAAATAACAGGTCAGTTTTTGCGTGATACTTACTCTTTTAACACTAATTCTGCATCATAATTTAATTTTAACACCCGGTATAGTGTAATTTTTATCTTATATATTTCTTTGTTCCAACAAGATTGTGAGCTTAACTTGACCTTAACTAGAATCTTGAACTAGAAATTTATCAGTCGAGGAATCATTCGTTACTATGATACATAGTACGTCATTTTACTTTCCTTGTTTTATTTTGTTATAGGTATCAACATTTTAATTTAGACTAGTTTACACGAGGAGGCTTGACGTGAATTCAAGTTTAATACAGCAGACCTGATGATAATGTCAAACTTGGAACATTTCCTTCCTTCATTAGTACTAAGCAGCAATTTCCCTTCGGCGGAAACTTCGACAAGGTAATCACAGCGATGATAATCAATTTGAATTTCCATTTTAATTACTTTACTCAACAGCAGTTCTATAATCCAATCACTGAAGGGTGCAAGATAATTAGATACTAATATCTATTGTTATTTTACCATAGTTAAGACATTTCTTTTGGCGCTGAACATGTAGTTTTATAGTTTCCTCTTAATAAGTAGTTTAGTAGTTGTGAAAGTATCCATAACACAGTGAAGGCCTGCTTATTTAATAAAAGTGCAATATTCCTAAGATATGAATTGAATTTTTACACGTTAGTATTCCTATTAATGGTGGATATAGTCTTGTGTAGGTTTCAGAGAATTGTGTACTTTTCATGGCGGATTTACTCTTTACAGAGAATTTGATTGCCTATGACGAACGTCAAAAACAATTCTATCTACATACAGCAAAACACAAGATTTATGATACTATTCAGAAGACGTGATATTGTTGATAATCACATTATATATCGACAAAGACACTCTAATTCTATCACAAAATGAGAAATATTTGAACTTTAACATCGTTTCTGATTTTTTTGTCTTATGTTTATTGTTTTCTTTGGCTTGGAAGAGTTTATTTATGAGTTTTCATTTTTAAAGGCAGTAATATAAATTATAACGACTATTCATTGTATAACATCAAGTCCATTTTTTATGAAAAGTTCAACTGTATATTGTTATGTCTGTTAAATATACAAAATATATACTCACGAATACGTACTAATATTGTTAGATGATGAGAATTATTTGAATCATTTTATATTTGTATATTCTTCTTTGATTTAAATACTTACAGTATAAAGTTTCTATTATTTTAAGCGCAAGCAAAAACATTTGTTGAAGTTATTACAACGACCTTTTAGTATTTAAATTGTCTGTATAATTTCTGTATTTATATAAAACTTTAATTTATATTATGTCCATAAACCACTATAACGTATATTTAACGGAGTATTATTGGTTATGACGAAACGTAATGTTGGTTCTCTCGATCTGGTACATCAATGGTAATACTTAAACAACTATTTATGTTTATCTTATTATTTTTCAATTCTAATGAACAAACTTTGTTTAATATTTTCGGTACACAACACAGTTTGTATAGAGATAACCCGTACCTTTGAGGTTAATGTGCACAATACAACTTTTAATCCCAGTTTAAGCATAAAAGAACTTGGGCTAAGGGATTTACTCTATAAATTTATGACTGCAGTAGGTGTGAAAGTTGTAGGGAAGTGTAGCGTAAAGGCGCTGAAATTCACACTTACGTTCTCGTAAACAGGACATATTGCCGTCAGACCTCCATCAAATATGTATGAAAGTTGCACTTGGCCTCGTTTTTTCTTCTATACTTCAAAGTCGCAATCCTCAAGGGGTTGGACCATATTTTATAAACCAAATAAATATTAGTTTGAATCCCATATTACTGTAATTTAAAAAAATATAATACAGTTTAACAAATAGTTGGTAAGTTGATAATTAGTTTATTTTTGAAACGATTAGAATAACATTAACTTTTACAGTTAAACGGTTGATTAAATAATAAAAAAAATCATTAAACAAATAATAAATAATTTTAATTAAAAAAATACAAATTGACAAACCTGTAGAAATAAAAATGTTGTAAGTAATCCGATTATTGTTAAACACGTTTGTTTTTTAGCTTTTCTATACTTCATACCTTAAATAATTGTTTTAGATATATAAAATTATGAGTTAGAGTATTTTTTAATTGATAATAGTTTCACATCAGAGTATAATATGCGTCAAGAATTTACGTGAGAGCAGATATTTATCTACCGAACTTAAGGCACATTAAGAATAGTTTATTATTCTCTGACTGAACGTGTTATTACTCTATAAATTCCAAACGAACTCTAATAGAAGTAATACTGAGAGTATTTATACTCTGTTATAAGACCACCTCATTCCAGTCTAAACTGTGACACCTTCCAGTCAAGCATACTGCTGGAATGTCGTAAGCAACAATAAACTGGTGATGTATCTTGTAATAGTAGTAATACTTAGAGTATTTATACTCTGCAGCAAGACCACCTTACTCTAGTTTCAGTTCCGACAACTTTCTGTATAGCTCGATGCTGTAAACAGTAATAAACTGGTGATGTATCTTGTAATAGTAGTAATACTTAGAGTATTTATACTCTGCAGCAAGACCACCTAACTCTAGTTTAAGTTTCGACAACTTCCTGTCTAGCTCGATGCTGTAAACAATAATAAACTGTTGATGCATCTAGTAATAGCAGTAATACTGAGAGTATTTATACTCTGTAGCAGAGCCAACCTCACTCTAGTTTAAGTTTCGACAACTTCCTGTCTAGCTCGATGCTGTAAACAGTAATAAACTTAGTTTAGAATACATGGTTTTACCGGTAGGGGCGTTTACACTGTAAACGTGTAAACTGGTTATGCAGTGACAACACATTGTGAAATATTCAGTAAGTCACACTTCCTTCCACTAATGCTTCTTCCCCTCAGGAAAAAGACTCTCGTTCTACTACAACTGTGAGACTATCAGTAGGCAGAGCTTTCGTCACCGTGAGGGCGCTTACTGGGTGTAAACTGGAATGATGTAGCGCCAAAACATTGTGAAATATTCACTAAGTCACATCCTTCCAGCTATTGCTTCTCCCTCTCAGGAACAAACCTCTCGATCTAATACAACTATGAGAGTAGCCAGTAGGTAGAGCTTTCGAGGGCACTTTCGATAATTCGTTGCAATGAATGAATAAAACACTCTCCAGAATCTAATTCTGCGTCGCGTACGCCGTTTATCCTGTTGGCCCCACTGTCATGGGCAAGTAAGTGGATCTTGCTTTGAGGTTCATTCCATTTTTCTGCAATATCATAGATCTCTTTTGCGATATTGATACCATTATGTGAGCCAGCAAACGCCATGTTCTAGAATAAACTTTGGAGATATCCAGTGCCTAGTGAAACTAAAAAAGTTCTAATTATTCTGCTGACATGTCCATATATCAGATGTAACTGATACTGCTGTTGTTCGCGAGATACTAGCTTTGGTTTTCGAGCAAAGTCTTAAATATATATGAGGAATAACTGTTATTTTATATTGAGGTTCTGCCTTTTCCATAAGCCTTTTTTAGCCGATTAGTTCAACATGTGAAATTCTACAACAATAATTTCATCGATTAAATAATATTTTAGTGATTTGGGATCATTAATATCCACAACAATTTTTTGTCCCTTATTTTATTCACAGTCCCCTGTTTTTTTGGGCGTACCTGGTAGTGATAGTAACTTGGAGCCGGTAGAATTAAGAGTACCGTCGTTACTGCAGCGAATAGCCGAGGAAGTAGTAGTTATAGTAGTGTAAGATGAAATACCACGTTCATTCATTAAAATGTAAAAAATTACAAATAAAAACAATTAAGTAAAACTTTTATTACTGTTTAGTTTAAATAAATGATTATCAGGTTACTTAAGTTAGATGAGTAGTGTTTTCAACACATGCAACAGATATGACATAAAACATGAAATTCTAAGTTTCGCAAATTTTGGTTGTCTGTATAAATTAGATATTATAAACTATACATAAAACTGATCTAGAATTTCAAGGGAAGAGTGTACTACCACCTTTTACCTACGCGTGATATCAAAATTTTATATTTTTTGTTTTATTTTCCAATGTACGATTCCAAGGAAACTATGGTCAGACTGTTCAAATCCGTTCTTTTTAACTGTTAAGTACCAACATCAATTCTTACTTTAGAGCTTTGTAACGGATATTCTCCAACGGTACTAGGAAGTACACCCCTAAGACTTATACAAACTTCATACCAAGGATAATCTAGATTACTGTCGCGCACGTTAGTCTAGAGAAATAAGAAATACATTGTGGAAGTATTCTTGCTAACAAAAATAACGTTTTTAAACTATTCATTCACTTGGCAGCTTCGTGTTTAGTTTCTAAACCACCTTGTGACATGGCATATCAAAATCCCATCTTAAGTGATTGTATTCTTAATTACATTAGAGTGTTTCTAAATAAATATAATCTCTCAATCCCGGATTCCCAGAGAAGCGAGGATTAACCCTTTAAAAAAGCCATTGACTTAGGGACTGACATGGAGACTATCTGAGCTTAATACAGTTCGTTAAACATACCTTTAAACTGTCTTAATATATATTAACACAGTTACACAATACAATTAATAATACAATTTGATATCCATTTAATACATTTTTAAGTAAGTTTTTATTTACATTATAGAATATTGGTAGCATCAATGAGGTGAAGAATGATCTTCTCTTAGGATAACCAAATCAACCACACCATTACCGCCCGCAGTTGCTGTCATGTAAACACCATGTGCATGTTTCGCACAATATTGCTGGGATTAACTGTCAATAAACCGATCAACAAGTAAAACCTTTACATGCAGATTTGTTCATTAAAACCAGGCTTAAATTCAGTTGTTACCTTTGTTTTGTACACTTTTACATTTGTTTCATACAAAGCATAAACCATTGTTGTTCACTTCCGCCAATAACTGCAGAGTACACGTAAGGGGTTTGAGATTTAAAATTTGTTTTTTGTAAGTTTTCCTGAATTTATCACATAAACAGTTTATTAGTTGTGTTTCATCTTCATTCGGTATTTTTTTTTATTATAATATTGAAATGAAATATAGCAGTTCAGGATTTTGCGTTTTAAGAGGTAATCTGTTTCGAAGTAGTAATTTTGCTTTATTACGCTTAAAGAAAAGTGACTTTGGTAGCACCAATATGCTTAATGAAAATAACAGTTTAACAAATTTGTGTAAAAACGGGGTAAACGTTTTTTATTTGTGTTTGTTGCTATGTATCCAGATGTGTGCTTCCTTTTTTTTATTTATAGGTAAAGGAAGAAGTATCTAAGGGATGATTTAAATATTGGAACACACGTGAATAAAAGGAAACGTAATTGGAAATGTTGCATAAATATTTACCAAACACATCTGCATTCCAAATTTTGATAAACACAAACCCTCCATTTAGTCAAGGTTGACACATGCACACACATCCGTAAACATACTATTTTTGGACACAAATAGTCTCATAAGTCTCATATAGTCTCATAAAGTATATTTTAATTTAAAAACTAATTTCATTGTTTTTCACCATCGGAATATTTTATCTTTATCTAGTCAAGAAACCCATTAGGGAATTATAGGTGTTGTGTAAGCTCACAACCTATTTCGTTAAATCAACAGAGTAATTATCTTTAAGTAGTCACGCTGGTTTTGGTGGAATTCTAAGTGGAAGGGTACGAAAGGGTTAACATTGTTAAACTTCAGATACGTAAACATTAATTATGTAACCGTCAGCCATCTAGATATTTTCAGACAAAAATCTTTATAAGGTTGGCTGACATTGATTGTACATTTATTTCAGTTCCTGGTGATAGCGTAAAAATATTTTTCTGAGGCAAACATTATCGTTCGATTTGTTTAATCTTACGATAATTGGCTCTGCCCCACCATAACCGGAAAGACTGACAATAAAATATTTATTTTAAAAATCCTCTATTAATATCAAGAAAAACATTTTTGTGTGCTTATGCAATTTAAATTTACTATTGGTCCCTGATAAAGATAGTAAAATGATTCTAATAATAAAAGTATTATTTTTTTAACTATTTGCTTATCAACATAGGAAGATTATACCAAAGAAATATGATGACCACTGGCTCTGGTCAGACCATTATGTATTTAACCCTGATTGTCACGATGTTATGAGATAGAAGTATGCCACACCAAGTGGTTGGATTCGTCCCATAACTCATTCCACTCTAGATATGTCCTGCAGACAGATAGACAGACAGACAACCATACAGAAACGAAAGATAAAAGAGAACATCCACATTCCATGGTTGGAGATGAGGTTATTCTTGTTTATGTAGAAATAAAATTTAATGCAAAATTTGAAACCTACAGAAGAAATCTTTCTTGATTTACAAATTCATATTTTTGTTTATTTAGTTTCATAGCATTTTTCAATTAATAAAAATTCGTATGAGTTAGAAAGTGTGATGAAATCAGATCCTGTCACCGACTTTGAGCGTTGAATTTCCACTCTATCATTCTTCTCATTTTATGCTGTGAATAAAAATGTCATATTTTAAAAGTTCATATTATTGCGCTCAGTTTGCTTTAAAATATATTTTACTTTCCTCGTTGCCCTCATGGTTACACATAAGTGAAATTTAAAAATATTCCTAAACTCTTAGCCAAATCCAACAGAGTTACATGCACCATATTCAAACTCACTGCTCCCTATATAAAAATAAAGCTTGCTACAAAATATCAAATATATACGTCGTTCTTGAGATATGAGAGAGGTAGATAAACAGACTTACAGATATGAAAGACAGGTAGGCAGAAATGAAACATTTCCAACCTTCAAGTCATAAGCTCCGTTAACGCTCAGCCAGTAATACGTATATACGATTTACTACATTGTGTTCAAGCGTTGTGGGAAGTGAATCAGGCCTTGTTCCATTCTCCTCCAATATTCAGTTGTAAAATGGACTAGAGATAAACCAAGTGCACCCTTTATACGTAGGTTTCATTGAGTACTCATATAAAAACAATCGATACCTCATCTCAATACTGTGATGTACGGAAATACGGTTATGTCTCGCAGTTCCATCAAACATTGTAATCGATTTTTTTGGAGTTTTTTTATTACTTCACTGACTGGACGATTGTTAGGTTATTTGAGCTGCTTCCATTCAGACTGGCTTAGGTGAAAGAATCGAGTGTTAAAATGAGGATCTTTTATAAGATTCCCTAAGGCAATCATAAATTTAATGTTCCATCGCTTTCGTTCAAGATCCCCTTCATAAAATAATTTAGAGTATAATTGTTATATTAAAACTGCATTGATAAATGGTCAGTATTACAAAATCCAGTTTTGAATAACGTACATAATGTGTTGGAGTGGCTATGTAATAATTAGCAAAGGTTGTTTGTTAATGCTACTAGTTTACAGTACATTTATACTTTTTATACAAGTACTACTATAATTTATAATGTTCATTCGCTCGTTATAAAGTTATAAAATTAAACACCAAAAAGCTTTCAATTCCTCTAGATTATAGAAGAACAACGTAAAATGTGTTGGTGGTCGGCAATATTCTTCTATCCAATTGCGGAAAAGAAAGCTTTCCGGCTGTCATGCGACTTTTAAAGTGGATTCTTTCCCAACAAAGAAACAAATGGCATTCCTTAAGAAAGCTCTTGACGTTACGGCCTTATTTGATTTATTCGACATAGCTTTACTTGCAATCTAGTCAAAATGCATAACAATTTGTCTAGTTTATTCATTTCTGGCACACATTAGAGTAGAAAAATTACACATGAAGACTTCAGCAATAATGTTGTTCCTTCATCCTTCGAAAAGTTGTGTTCTTGATTTTACAAAACCAAATGTTCGCGATGTGGGATACATAATAAAATTTGCATCTAATTGAAAACTTTGCATAAAACGTTATAAGAAGATTCTTTTTGAGATTTAAAGTATTAAAATCATCAAAAGTGCATGGTCGATGTCAAAAGTTACTGCAGAAATGTAGTGGTCACTAATTGTATAAATAATGGTGTTTAATGGGAGTGAAAGCGACATTAAATACCGCATTAAAATCTTTGTGGTGGTCTCACTCTAATTAATTCATTGTGATTGTTAGCATAAATAGTATCGTTTACATTGTTCTGACCATCCCTTAAGCCAAAACGTAGCACATTAATTCACAGGAAATTCCTTCAAATATTTGGCGATGGGTATACTTGTCATATACTTAATACATCTATCACACGCAATGCGTTTCGTATTTGAATAATTTCCATGTGTTAAATTCGTCTTGGTACAGCACCACTGGGTACATGACAAAGGTCCGGTATGATCATTTTGAAATAAATTCCCAGAAATGTTGACAACATGAACTACTTGCCATTTTAGGCTAATTATTACATCCCAGATTTTTATTCTGTAACGACTACAACGATTACTAATAATTATAAATTACTAATTTACAGTATTCGTTTTAGGTTATATTGCTGTGACACGTATTTACCTTACACAGCTTCTTCTTAATATAATCTTATACATACATTCCTAAGTAATACTTCTCAATCTTATTTACAAATCTTGAATAACAACTGTAATTATTATTTAACTGTAATATTTAAATTGCTTTATAATTAAAATTAAGTACTTGTGTTGGCGGCGCGCTTGACGGGCCTTGAATACTGGAATATTATATGAAATGAAACACTTGTTTTTGAACGAACTGAACTTGTATTTACTCAAACTAAAATGTTAATACAAAAAGTGGAATAAGCGGACTGTATTGTAATACAGCTAGCTGGCGCTAGCTGTCCTAAGCTATATGTAATGTAGAGAGCTGTGTGCTCTCACGAGCTCCTCACGCCTGGAATTTAATGGGGTGATCAACCGAGGCGGAGAGAAAGAGTGGGGACAGAGCCGAGCAGAACCGAGCAGTACCGATAAATCCCGAAAATTCCTGACAAACTCTGTACATGCGGCTGATAGCGACCTCAGTTCGGAACGGTTCTGATTTCTATTATCTTACGAATTAATGAGTCGTTTTATATCCGAATTAATGAGTCGTTTTATATCCGAACATATCTGCAAAACATAGAAATTATATCGAATTAATTATATTAATATAGAACTTTCTTTATAACTCCAAAGACACTTTACACGAACATATCTGCAAAACATAGAAATTATATCGAATTAATTATATTAATATTGAACTTTCTTTATAACTCCAAAGACACTTTACAAAATGTGAGATGGTGCACAACGAATAAAATGTCATAATCTTTTTGTGCTATTGGAATATATTCAAATTAATAGGGCAAAAGCAACATATTATAATGTAGAGTCCTTAATTGGTAGTAAATAAATTAATAATTACACTACAAAATCTGTAATAAGAGTTATGTAATAGCTGTAATAAACTAAAGGTATTAAAAAAGATTAAAAAAGAAACTGTGTGTGTGTGTGTGTGTGTGTGTGTGTGTGTGTGTGTGTGTGTGTGTGTGTGTGTGTGTGTGTGTGTGTGTGTGTGTGTGTGTGTGTGTGTGTGTGTGTGTGTGTGTGTGTGTGTGTGTGTGTGTAGTACACACACCACACCACTGCTACTGTCCGATGAGACGTTCTGAAAATTATTGATTGTTAGTTCTGAGCTATTTATAATTTTGGAGGGAAGACCAGTCCAATTTGGGATGAAACGGAAGTGGCTGGATAGTTGATAAGTCAAGCCAGCGTTTCTACGCCAGGTGCAGGGTTGCAGTGTTGGTTGACTCATATCTCCTTTCTGTGGCATGTCCTTTGATATCTTATCGTATTTTCTTTTGAGAACTTTAGTATTTGAAACACTTTGTTAAGTATTCATATTTTAGTAACCTCAAATTATTACGATCAAATTTTAACTTATAGCAATAGCAATATATTTCTCTGTCTGTTTTATAGCTACGCCACTGAATGTAACGAGGTTACTTTGTTACATTAGACTTCCTTACGTCTTTTTGGGTTTTTCGATACTCCGTTGTATTGGTTTATTTGTATGTAGACAAGAGTAATTGCCTGCCATTAATTACGTTGTAAAATCAAGGTTTAATGAAATAAATTTAATTGCGCTGAGTCCTGCAGCATCCAGCTTTAAAAATGTAATATATATATATATATATACATATATACATATATATATACATACATATATATATATATATATATATATATATATATATATGTTGTTGTACCAAATTACTGAAATGTGTTTAATTCAGAGTAGAAGCTAAAAACACAGTGGTACATTTTAAGAGGCTTGTCACATTGATTGCCTGCAATAATTAAATTGTGCTGCATCCTGCAACATCCAGCTTTGAAAATGTAATTTAAATATATGTATGCTGTACTAAACTACGGAAAGGGGTTTGAAAATACAGTGATACATTTTAATAGGTTTGCCAGGTGCTGAACTAAATTAAATTCAGATGAGTACAGAGCGAGAACGCGCGGACTGCCCATTCCACTATTCTAATACACGGGCTATCTGTAGTTGGCAGGAGGGGCCCCTCCATCCCCACTCTTTCTCTCCGTCTCGGTTGATCACCCCATTAAATTCCAGGCGTGAGGAGCTCGTGTGTGCTCTCTACCCTACGCCTCCGGAGTACAATGAAGAACTGACTAGAGGAGACTCGTTCTAGGCCCTTGTCCCAGGTAAAGGTTCTTTCTTGCTCCCACGAGGCGTGAGGGCCAGCCCCTCCCGCCCTGAAGCGACCCTACCATAAACCTGGGGGTAATATCCCTTGGTTCGTGGAAGGCCACCTCTATCAATGGGAGTGAAAGCTCTGTCGCCTCCCACGCCCTGAGAACAAGAACTCCATACCTCCAGGCGACCTTGTCATAAATATTAGGGATGTCACCCGTAATATCTAGACAACAATTCTCCCCTCTAACAATACAATAATAAACTAACAGTAAGATACTAAACTAATTACAAATATATTTGTACCTAACATAAATGAACTATATCTAATAAACAAATAAAGTAAAGGACTAAGACCGGGCCGTAACATACTCCCCGCCTTGAAATATTGATTTCAAAACTAATTTATTTGTTGAAGCTATGTGATTAAACATTCTAAATTTCTACTAATGACACATGTGCAGGACGAAACAATGAAACTAAACAATGGAACAATACTAATCAAAATATAAATCTATAAAATGTATGTGTACAAGACAAAACTTAAACATGGTAGTTAGCAGAACAAGGATAATTAAATTGAAAATCTAATTTACGTTTATTATAGTTTTTACACAGAGTTAATAACAACAAAGATTATGAAAATATTGAAATTGAAACAAATACAATGAAATATTCAACTATAAATCAATCTGTTATTAATACACAATTAAACACAGACAGTTTGTAATTAGAAATGATGACACGGTTGAGTAGAATACCCACGACTGAATAGAACTACAAACAATTGGATGTGTGTCTTTGAACCTCGCTACTATAATTGAAAATTACTACTTAAACTAAGCTATGCTATACAACAGGACTAAACTACGAGTATTTGAGGTCACTATGATGTTAAATGTATGATTAACTATATACACGAATACGCTGACCTTCGCTTTACACATTACACTCTTGCACTGTATTAGGTTCTAGGGGGAGGATACATAGCTTGTTGACTGCTTTCCTGAAGGTGCCAGACGACGTCTTTACGGTGGCGACTCGGATCCTATTGTCCGCTCCAGGATGGACCGCCACCACTCGACCTATAACCCACTTGAGAGGGGGTAAGTTGTCTTCTTTCAGGAGAACTAGTTGATTGAGCTGGATGTTGGCTGCTTCTGATCTCCACTTTGGCCGTTGTTGTAAGAGAGACAGATATTCTTTGGACCATCGTGTCCAAAAGTGCTGCGCAATCTGCTGTGTCCTCTGCCAATGTGACAACCTGTTTAATTGAATGTAACAAATGTTCGGTTCAGGTAATACGGTTAAAGCATCACCAGTGAGAAAGTGACCAGGGGTTAATGGTGAAAGGTCATTTGGGTCAGTGGAAAGGGGAGTGAGAGGACGAGAGTTCAAGCAAGCTTCAATCATTGTTAAAGTAGTGTAAAATTCCTCGAAGGTGAGTGAGGCGTTGGCTACAACTCGTTTCAAATGATGTTTCACTGACCGAACAGCAGCTTCCCATAAGCCTCCGAAATGAGGGGATCAGGGTGGAATGAAGTGCCACTTAATGAGGTGAGCGGTTGATTCTTCGACGATTCTTCTCTGATGTTCTTCGTTTGTAAACAGATCTTGAAGCTCTCGAAGCTCTCTCTCTGCGCCTACGAAATTGGTGCCATTGTCCGAGTACATGTTTGTAACAATTCCTCGTCGTGAAATAAATCTCTTGAATGCTGCTATAAATGCTTCACTGGTCATGTCTGTTACTACTTCTAAATGTACAGCTTTGGTTGCAAGACATACAAATATCACTATGTATCCCTTCGATGTAGGACTGTTTCGTCTTTTTGAGGCTTTAATAAATACTGGGCCGCTGATATCAGTGCCAGTATTACTGAAAGGTCGACATGGGCGTACTCGATCTGATGGTAAGTCACCCATCTGAGGTTGCGTTGTTTTTGGATTAGCCTTAAAACACTTGACGCAACTGTGTGTGGTACGTCTTGCTAAATTTCGTCCATTAAGGGGCCAATATCGTTGCCGCAACGATGCAAGCAGCAGTTGAGGTGCCGCATGCAGAAGTCTGATGTGCTCATGACGAAAAATAAGTTCTGTTAGATGTGACTTGTATGGTAAAACAATGGGATGTTTTTGATCTATTTTGATTTTTGCATGTTTTAATCTCCCGCCTACTCTAATGAGTTTCTCGGGACCAAAAAAAGACTGAAGATTCCACAATGGACTGTCTTTCCTAATCTTCTTTCCTTCCCTGAGCCTATTATAATCTTCTCTCATGTAATGTTCCTGTTCTGCTCTGTTTTTATCTGGGATTGTTTCCAACAATTCCTTCGAATTTGAATTCCATTTTCTTAAATTAAATCCTCCTGAGTTAAGCATTTGCGACATTTGTGTTTGAATGACTTTAGCGTCCTCGAGTGTTTTTGCACCTGTCATAAGATCATCTACATAGAAATCTGATAGCGCTATAGATGAGGCTATAGGATATGTTGATCGTTCATCTGTGGCCAGTTGATGGAGGGTCCTGATTGCTAAGAAGGGTGCTGCTGCTGTACCATAGGTGACAGTTTTTAACCTATAGACTTTTAGAGGTTGATCTCTACCTTGTCTCCATAGTATGCGCTGTAAGTCCAGTTGTTTCTCATTAATGTATACCTGGCGGTACATTTTCTCTATATCTGCACTTAATACGAAGGTATGATATCGAAATCTTGCTAAGATTGAGAAGACATCTTGCTGAATGGTAGGACCAACTAAAAGACAGTCATTTAATGATCGACCACTGCTCGTTTTGGCCGAAGCATCAAATACAACTCTGAGCTTCGTTGTTGAACTGTCTTCTCTAACGACAGGTAGATGCGGAATGTAATATACTGGACCAACTGGCTTCACGTTGGGTTCCACCGCTTCCATATGCCCTAGTGCTTCATATTCATTCATGAATTGTGAATATGCTGCATGTAGATTAGGATCTCTTTCTAATTTTCTTTCCAATTGACTAAATCGAGATTCAGCTGTTTTCTTGGACTCACCTAGACTATTTATGTCATCACTACATGGCAAGTTAACTACATATTTGCCTGTAGAATCCCTGTACGTTGTTTCTGTGTGCATCCGTTCAAACGTGGTAGTTTGACTGGCTGGGGATGTGTGAACGTCACAATCTTCAATTTCCCAGAAACGTTGCACATGCCTTGTTACTTGATCATCTATAGATAAATTGCATGTCAAGGTTGGTTGTTGTTTCCTAGTAGCCACCCTACCAGAGGCGACCCAACCTAATGATGTCTTTTGGAAAATTGGCGCCGATCTGTGTGGTCTCACCTGTCCAACACACAATAAACTAAAAAAGAGCTCTGCTCCTATGAGCATGTCTATTGGCCCTGGTGAGTTAAAATTAAAATCTGCTAGAGTCATTGTTGATGGCAGATTCCAATTGCTTGTGTCAATCTGAGTGTGGGGCAAATCGTTAGTTATTTTAGGTAAAATGAGACAGCTTAATGTAGTTTTGTAAGCACTATGTTGTGAGTGGATGGTGCAATAGACAACGTGTGAGATGGAGGCCTGCCTATTTCCGATGCCAGTGATTTGGATGTTTGAGCGTACCTTTTGCAAATTTAATGCTCTCACCATCCTTTCTGTAATGAAATTCGACTGTGAAGCCGAATCCAACAACACTCTGCACGCTGTTGTCCCGCCATTATTATTCTCTATATCTACTACTGCTGTTGAGAGGAGAATGTGTTTGTCAGTAACATTAGACGTTAAGGCTGCAGGATGACCGTTTACTTTTCTTGACTCAAAATTTAAATTTTTGCTGTTGGAGTGGTCCTTTTGAAGGTGTAAAAGTGTGTTGTGTTTTTTGCTGCAAGTTTTGCAACCATTTGACTTGCAGTCTTTGATAATATATGTATGTGATAGACAGTTAATGCATAGACCTAAATCTTTCACTGATTGTAGTCTGGATAATACAGGCATATTTTGAAAACTATCACACTGATATATTTTATGACCCTTTTTGCATAAGGGGCAACGTGGTGTGTTGCTGAAAAATGAACTAGAAGGTTTTTTGAGTTGTTGATGGTTTGAATTAAATTTATTACTACTTTGTTTAAAACTTGTGTTACTGTTTAAAGGTCTATTTAGATCAATAGCTTCTAAAATGTTACACCTGTTTTCTAGGAATGATGTCAACTGATGAAACGTGGGCAATTTTGTGGTGACTAATTGGTTTTCCCATAATTTGAAGGTGGCCAGATCTAGTTTTTGGACGATCATGTGAACCAAGAGCGTGTCCCATTGGTCGGTTGGTTGACCAAGACATTTGAGTGCTCTCAAATGTTTGTTAACCGTATCTAAAAGATCTCTCATTGCTGCCCCGGACTCTTTGTCAAGTTTTTTGACTTCAAACAGTGACGACACGTGATTATTGACAATAACACGCTTGTTGTCAAATCTATTCTTCAAAAGAGTCCAGGCTGTGTCGTAATTTGACGATGACAATTCTAAAGATTCTATTATGTTGAGAGCGGGACCTTGCAATGTTGATTTTAAGTAGTGGAACTTTTGGATTTGTGAAAGTGACGTGTTTTCTTCTATGATTGAATTAAATAATTCGTAAAATTGAACCCATTCTTCGTATCTCCCACTGAAGGTAGGCAGATTGATTGTCGGTAGTTTAATTTGTACTGCTGATGAGGGTTCAGTAACTGAATTTTGGCGTGAACAAGTTGTATGATTTGAATTTTGTTTGGGAAGGAGAGCCTTTGACCTAGCCAACAATTCAAAGTATAAGTCTTCAAAGGACTCTCTTTCTACGTCATGATTGCTGTCGGTGTCTATTAATTCAATTTCTGATTGGACTGCTTCAAATTCCGACAAACAATCCCTAAATACACTGAATCTGTCTTCGAGTTGTGAAGGTCTTCAGATTGTTCAATCCTATCAACATAAGTCCTAAATCGAGTTAATTTAGATTTAATTCCTGCTCGCTTGGCAATAAATTTTCTTAATTCGTCTGACATGTTAGCTTGCTTGAACTATCAGGAATAACTGGAATAAGTAATATGGAATTGGAAAGGACTTACTTGACGACGAATTAGGTATCCCACTGTTGGTCACTGGAAACACCACTGGTCGATGGCACTGTCACTATGTTCCAAGTCCTCCGATGTTGCACTGTGGACACTGGTAGTCTATGTTGACGAAAATAATGCACTGTTCACTAATGTTCTATAAAACATTCTGGTACGATTGGACTATGCTGTCTAAAGTGTTCTATAAAGTAATCCGGCTCTGTAGGACCATGTTGGCGGCGCGCTTGACGGGCCTTGAATACTGGAATATTATATGAAATGAAACACTTGTTTTTGAACGAACTGAACTTGTATTTACTCAAACTAAAATGTTAATACAAAAAGTGGAATAAGCGGACTGTATTGTAATACAGCTAGCTGGCGCTAGCTGTCCTAAACTATATGTAATGTAGAGAGCTGTGTGCTCTCTACCCTACGCCTCCGGAGTACAATGAAGAACTGACTAGAGGAGACTCGTTCTAGGCCCTTGTCCCAGGTAAAGGTTCTTTCTTGCTCCCACGAGGCGTGAGGGCCAGCCCCTCCCGCCCTGAAGCGACCCTACCATAAACCTGGGGGTAACATCCCTTGGTTCGTGGAAGGCCACCTCTATCAATGGGAGTGAAAGCTCTGTCGCCTCCCACGCCCTGAGAACAAGAACTCCATACCTCCAGGCGACCTTGTCATAAATATTAGGGATGTCACCCGTAATATCTAGACAACAATTCTCCCCTCTAACAATACAATAATAAACTAACAGTAAGATACTAAACTAATTACAAATATATTTGTACCTAACATAAATGAACTATATCTAATAAACAAATAAAGTAAAGGACTAAGACCGGGCCGTAACAACTTGTAAAAATTGAAACAAGTAATAAAATATATAGAAACTATAAAATTTACTAAAAAGGCCAACAAATTAAATTTAAAAAGGAAAAAATCCATTAATTTATTTAAAAAATCTCAATTAATGACTACTGCCCAAACTAGTTGCGCATCGTTTGTTAGATATTCGGATACCTCACTGCTGCATCATATCTTCCATTTAATCAATTTTGGCCGGAAGCTAGGTTGTGGCAGAGGTAGGGAAGGTTAGGTGAGATGGGTAGATCCCACTAACATGAAGCAAAGAAACGAGCAAGTTAGACCGCTAGGATCAGTCGCGGTACTGACCCAGACAATGGCCTTCTGCAAAAAAACAAGGTAAAAGGCGTTGTCTGATTCCAACAAAGGTACCTAGCCATAAGCCAATTTACACTAATAATGTTTTTCTGGTACAGAATATTTAACCACACACAGCCATAACCATATCGGTTAGGTGAAAGCAACCCATAGGTTTCAAGGTACACTAAAAGTTGATTGTGCAAAAGACGTTCCAGGACCTTTGACACTGTATGCAAAATAAGAATAGGGCGGTAGTTTGAATATTTGGTCTTATCATCTTTTTCATGAACACGTATCTCCTTGCTAAGCTTAATCTGATCTAAAAATATTCCACATTTTATGGATTCGGTAAAGATGTAAGTAAGAACTTCACAAGTGTATGCAGATGATTTCTTTAACATTGCTGCGTTAATACCATAGATGTCAAGACTAGTACTATTAATTAACTAACTTATTAATAACAGAGTAAACCTCTTTAACTCTTTCAAAGAAAACCTTTTGGTAAATCGCAAGCGTCATGGCAGAAACAAAATAGCGGCCAAAAGGAGGGAACGAAAGTGGGCCTTTTTATTATTGATTCATTCTAGATGAAATCAGTTCACTTTTAATGATTAGTGTTGTGTTTTTAAAATTTTTTTATTAAGTGCGTGTTTTAGAGTTAGTGAAGTTGACACACAACATGGTGGCTGTGATTCTTGATTTATGCGCGTCACAACCTTCTGGTATGATTTGTTTATTTTAACCTAGTTTATAATTATGTGTTAGGTTAGTGAAGAAGAGATCAGATAGCAGATATCGAAACGTTGTGTTATTGATCTTTTTTATTACTGAACGATGGAAAATGTCCGGTAAATGCTGTTTCCCCTTACCTAACGAAGAGGATAGATTTAAAACCTCGAAATGTTAGGTTATACCTTTTATAATATTTAACGATGGTAAATTTCCGAAATCCTGTTATCCTTTCAATTTTATACCTTGAACTTGAAATAACACAAGTCCTCTTTTATGATAATAATCATTTCAGTCGTCTTTATAACATAAGTCCCAAAATAACAGGCCAGGTTAACTTCTCAGCTACAGTAAACATCCTCCAAGACAACTACGATATCCCTTATATTAAGTAAAGATAAAGGTACATTTTATCCATACAATGATTTCACAATAATTGCCAGTGATAGATTTAATGTTAGTGGGCAACAATGTACAAACCTGTCTTGTATTCATTAAATCGTACATATTTACTTATTAACGACATTGAGCTTCCTGTTTCCAATAATATGGAGTGATGAGAGTTATAAATTGTAGCAGCATGGACAGGCAGTGTTAACTAATTAGTTCGAACCGTATTAACATTTCTCACGGCCGGCACAGATAACGATCACTTTCCACCGACGTATCTACCATTGCTTGCACCCTGAAGGAAGGACCATCCAAGAATGACTTTTGTTTTGGCACTCACCTATTTACAAGTTTTTGGAAACTCTGAGTTTTGGAATCGTGGTGGTTGACTACTTGACATTTTCCCATTTTTGTAACAATACTTTGCTACATGTCCTTTTTGTTACAAATGAAGAACGTCATCTCCTAGTATTCATATTTTGTGAGGTTATACTGATACCTGGTATTGGGATTATATTTACCTGTCACTTGATGTTAAAATTTCTTGTACACTGGAAACTTGAATTTTGCGGCTAGCATTCGACGTGGAACCTTAACTAACGTTAACTCATAACGTACATTCTGTTCGTGAATACACATATTCTCTAGATAAGCTAAGGTCCGCGAGTTGGCACAGAATATAAGTCTAGCTCCCCCTTACGGGGAAATTCCTAGTATAATAATTTCCCTTATTCCCTCCCCGGAATCACGGCATAGTAACAGCTAACCATTTTGCCTTATACTATAAATGTAATAATAATTAGTTCAGATTGGACTTTTGCAACTCACAAAAATTATTATAACTCATGTTTAGCTGTAAAAACTCATTGCATATAGGTCCGTTCGCAGACAAAATGCTAATAATTACAATTTAATCAAAGCTCAATGCAGTCTCGTCCATAATTTGTCATCATGACTTCCAAATAACTTAATGATTCATTCCACCTGGGTTTGGAAACTTTGACATATGCAAAATTCGAAAAACGCAAAATTCGACATAGCTCTTACAGGGGGAACCACTCGACCACATGTAACCTGGTTGAAGGTTTATTTACAATCTCAACCTCGGATATTTCTTACTCCACACTAGTATTCAACCAAATTTGCTCAAGCGCTATGCCTTCATCAATAACTTCAAGTCCTTGAATTTTTACCTTAAAATCGTCAAAGCTACTACTACGTGCAATACACTAATTCAATTCCAGCACATCAAAATGACAAGCAGGTTGCATCTTTTTTATCGTATTCTTTATTAATTACGACACACAGTATTTTGAATTTAATTAAAAAGTATTTCTTTACTTCCAATGGCTGGAAATGAAAACTAATGTCTCTTGAAAACACGTGGATTTATTTAAGTTTAGAATCTTTTGAAACCAAACGTAAAAAGGTATTTTTACTATTCTTCTGGTTTTGAATATAATATTCATACTAAATAAGCAGTCTATTTATCTTCCTAAATTAAAATTTCTTCTTAATAATATAATTCAGCAACATGTTCTTCAGAATTACTTTTTAATCTTATTTATAAATCTTGAAAAAAACTTTAATTATTACTTAATTTTACTTTGAAAATAATTAAAATTAAAATTTCGACAAAATTATAATTAGTTGTTTGTTAACATTTCAACAAGTAAACAATTAAAAAACTATAAAATTTTCTCAAAAGATCAAAATTTCAAAAGAAAACAAAATTAGTTAAGAGTTAAAAAAGTTAAAAATTGCTCTAAAGGTCTCAATTGATGGCTATTGTCAAAACAAGTTGCGAATCTTTTCAGTTTGGGTTGCGAACAGTTCATCAGTTTGGGTCAGGATATATGTGTGACGGTTGGTAGAGAGGGGAAGGTAAGATAGTCATGCCCCTCTACCCATTGACGAACATGAAACAAAGAGACAATCAGATTAGTTCGCTAGGATCGGCCGCGGTTCTGACTAGCCAACAGTCTGCTGAAAACACAAGGCACAAGTCGTTGTCTGATTCATACAAAGAGGGCTGGTTAGTCCTAGCCAATTATAGCTAGAGAGTTTACTCTACGTTACAAAACTACTGACTATGCACTACATATTTAAAATTTGATTAAAATGTATAGTTAAAAGTGTATTTGTATTAATGCTATTAATTTTCGTATCTGGATATTTTCTTACACTGTACTCCATAGCAGTAGCAGAAAAGGTTGATACGAAGAGTTGGTACCATCAAGCTTATTCTATTTTGTTCAAGACTTAAAAAACTGTAAAAAAATAAACAGTGATTTAAATAATTAGACACATATACAACATTGGTTTATACTGTCATAAAACAATGTTTAAACAAAACAATTGATTATTTTGAACAGAATCTTCCAATTAATAACATGTGTTTACTGTAATGCAAATTTAGAGACCAGTGAGGCGTAGCCTGGACGGATTTTCGAAATAAAAGTAGACCTACTTGTTAACTAATGATAGTAGTCCATGTGAAATTACAGTACAATCGGTTTAGTAGTTTGGTGTGATTGAGTAACAAAAAACAAATTAACTTTCGCATTTATACTATTAGTTAGGATTAAGACTACTGTAAAATTTAATTAATTATTTGTACAAGTAATCAACTTAATAACTATTCTATAATACTAAATGGATACCCACGGACACAGCTCGTGGCCGAGTAAGCCTCTATTTTCCCGGAAGCCGGTGTGCTTAACTGATTAAGTGGGGGGGGGGGGGGAATTATAAAAATGAGGATTCATTACGATTGTTTTGTCGCAACTTTTCCTCTTTAGTTTATTAAATATTGTATGGAAAAGCTCAGTAAGAATATCATTGATAGAACTCTCACTTTCTTAGATATCTGTTACCAGAAATAATCATACTATTCCAGTTTGAATAGGCTGGAATAAAATACGTGAACTCTGATAAGAAATTATGTTTATTGTTAATACACTAAACAACGTTAATTAAACGAATTACAGGTCTTTGAAGTATTGCAGAAATTGTGTTTAAGTTACTATCCAACGAGTAAAGCTCATTTCGAGCTCCTTTATCCGCCTAAGCCTTCGTTCACTTAGCTAAAAAGAGGGACGCGTTTCTGCACAGTTGTCTTTAACGGCACCCACCAAACGCAGGTTTATCCAATCTTTTATACATCTTTTATCCGTCTGACCCACAAAAAGTTTCTTTTGTATACGTCACTTGTCTTTAAATATAATACTAAGGATCTTCACACTACATTATTCAAAAACACATAGCTTCTTATGTATATACTAGCGACTCAGCCCGGCTTCGCACAGGTGCAATACATTAACAACTTTTTCTATATTCCATCATAATAAGTGAACAGGTGAACTAGTTTGGTACACAGATGGTTCCTTGATAAGGACAGCTCATACATAGCCAAATGGGTGTGGTGCCAGCGAAAGTCTGGGAGAGCATTGTACAGTCGTTCATGCGGAAATATACGCTATTCTATCTTGCGAAAATATATAATTGGCTAGAAATTATTTCGATTAACGGATAGAGATTGTATCTTAAGGCCAGCGCGCTCTTTTAGACTTTGACTCAACATAATTTACATAAAGACTGGTATGGGAATGCTTTAACACTTTATCCGTTTTAGCTAATAGTAATTCAGTACATCTCAGCTGGGGTCCTGGACATACTGATTTTAGAGGAAATGAACTAGCTGACGAATTAACTAAAAATGGCTCAAGTAAGTACTTTCTTAACCTAAACCAGCTTGTGGTAGCATATAAAGCGTTAAATACAGGCCAAGCTATGAGAAAATAGTTTAGGTTTAGACGTTACAATTCCACGGTAGCCGGTAACCAATTACATGTTAAACTGAAATTAATCCAGCCAATTAAATCTGGTAATCAGAAACAGGTGGCGCAATCAACAAATCAGCTTTTACAATGCGTAACCTTCTGTAAATAAACACTCATTACATTTATGGTGATAATTTACAAAAAAAGTTCAGAGGGAAAATTAGAGGGAGGTCAAACTGCCCCATGTGTTCTCAAAATAAGATAAATTCGGGTTCTTTCTTTGAAATAAAGAATTTTAATAGGACTTCGACTTTAAAGTTCGTGAACTTAACTATAGATTATTGTTAAATATGGTCATTCGACAGTATGTTTAGTTATCTCATGATAACTTATTGTATCGCAAATATATTTTTTTAAATTTCTTTTGCATTTGAAAGGGGTGAAAAAGGTTATCCCCGATCTGTTAAGTATAAAAAAGTGTTATATTTAATATACGTTTGAAGTAAGTTTTCTACTAAAACATGGAATTGTAACTAGATCGAAAGTTTACATGCAGTAAAGTAACACAAATATTTACGGTAAAAATGTCAACAGATATGATGTAGTTGGTTCTACAATTCACGTTTCAGTTTGCTGAGATATATTGTATTTATTCGGCAAAGCACACAGGTTTATTTTCATCCTTTCCACATATATTCCGTTCACTTGACATTCTTACTAAAGAGGAGAGTGATTTAATACTAGATTACACACTGTTGAGGTGAGTGGCTAATAATGAGATTACTAATAATATTAAGGCAGCTATTTGTCCTCTTATAGTCCAGAATTGGCAATAGCTGGGCGTCAGTGACCATTTTTACGTTATTCTCATGGGTAATCAAGATATCATCGAGAAAATGATAGAATAAAAAAATTTTAAAATACGATTATATTTAATTAAAACCATATGAAATTTCACAATGTGAAATGTAGTGGATTGGTTGGTTACACTCCGTTACATTTGATCGGGTCGTTTTTACTCGTTATATCAGTGTATATAGACAAGATAGAGTGTCTGATAGTGTATGACTATGCAGGTTTGCCTGAGGGTTAGCAAAGCATACCTTTTACAACTCAGGGTGCCATCTTAAGAATGAATTGAGCTATAAACTTTTGTATGTAGGCTAGAATGGGTTTGATAAAGGTGCATGGATATCTGGATGGGATTTGACTGAGCGTCATTGATGTCTATTACTCAGTAGGTGACAGATATTACTCAGTAGGTGACAGATATTACTCAGTAGGTGACAGATATTACTCAGTAGGTGACAGATATTACTCAGTAGGTGACAGATATTACTCAGTAGGTGACAGATATTACTCAGTAGGTGACAGATATTACTCAGTAGGTGACAGATATTACTCAGAAGGTGACAGATATTACTCAGTAGGTGACAGATATTACTCAGTAGGTGACAGATATTACTCAGTAGGTGACAGATATTACTCAGTAGGTGACAGATATTACTCAGTAGGTGACAGATATTACTCAGTAGGTGACAGATATTACTCAGTAGGTGACAGATATTACTCAGTAGGTGACAGATATTACTCAGTAGGTGACAGATATTACTCAGTAGGTGACAGAT
The DNA here is from genome assembly GCF_021130785.1 of Homalodisca vitripennis. Taxonomy (NCBI): domain Eukaryota; kingdom Metazoa; phylum Arthropoda; class Insecta; order Hemiptera; family Cicadellidae; genus Homalodisca; species Homalodisca vitripennis. Next base: position 150,737,160 of record NC_060210.1, read on the forward strand.
ATTACTCAGTAGGTGACAGATATTACTCAGTAGGTGACAGATTTACTCAGTATGACAGGTACTCAGTAGGTGACAGATATTACTCAGTAGTGACAGATATTACTCAGTAGGTGACAGATATTACTCAGTAGGTGACAGATATTACTCTACTCAGTAGGTGACAGATATTACTCAGTAGGTGACAGATATTACTCAGTAGGTGACAGATATTATTACTCAGTAGGTGACAGATATTACTCAGTAGGTGACAGATATTACTCAGTAGGTGACAGATATTACTCAGTAGGTGACAGATATTACTCAGTAGGTGACAGATATTACTCAGTAGGTGACAGATATTACTCAGTAGGTGACAGATATTACTCAGTAGGTGACAGATATTACTCAGTAGGTGACAGATATTACTCAGTAGGTGACAGATATACCTTTCTGTCTGCCTAGGGGCTCTACATATGAAGCCTCAGCTACAAGTCTATAGGTCAGTCTATACTCGAGATATCGTTCGGATAGTCATTAGTAGACAATACAATTAAAGTTTTTATTTTTCTCGAATGTTTTGGCAATATAATAACCATTTAGTTTTATTTTAAAATAAAAACATTAAAACAATGCCCCTAAATTACAATTCGTTTTAGGTAAAATTGTTCAAATGTTTTACCTGAATAACTGATAATGTCGTACAGCTATATTTGTAACCATCGAGTAAGTGATTTCAGCTCCAGGGTATCTGTAGTACTGTCAGGTAGAATCTGACGAAAACCCATCTCGAGGTCTATAGGAGAGCTATTGCCATTTTCGGACTGAAGAAGAGTGGACCTTGGAATGCTAGAACACTGTACATTGACCAAGAGGGGCGGAGATGCAGCGCCACCAAGATGGAAGATTAATAATTAACAGGCGCTTTCAATTATAGTGAATAAAATATAATTTGTTCTTTCTATAAAATTATAACTTTTCCATTTTAATTAAAAAGTTACTTTTGCCAAAGGACCATGTTCATTTGTTTGCAAGCAATAGAGTAATTATAATTTATTAATTTACATTTGACTATTTAGATTTTTTTTATATTTTAAAATATTATCGTTTAACTGTTAGTATTTGAGTTAAGTTAAACTTCATTTATGTGCATTTTTTTTCTACTAAAATTCTTTTTTATGTCTTTAATCATATATCAATTATAATTTATTGACGTTCAAACATTAATCTCATTAATAGTTCAACTTGAGGTAACCATGTATTCTTTATGTTACCCATATTACGTTGGATACTTTCTGTACCGTTGGGGAGGAGAGTATACACAGTGGAGCAATAATCCTGTAAGTTCCATTGTGGTAGGTGCGTTTTATTGTAGCTTTTTCATTGTATTAAATTTATGTGATGCGATCGTAGAAATTACGTTGTAGTTCAATTGTTCACAATATATAAAAACTAGTTTTTGGGCTTTGTAAACCTTTTTTTTAATAAGTAAGAATAACATCTGCTCTTATAAATGGTTTGTAATATGTAAAAGTGAAATTTATAATTATACGTTAGAATTAGTTTATATCTTACATTAAACTCATTTAGTTACAAACAACACTTCCGATTAAAATGCTGCGAATATAATATTCAAGTTATTTAAAAACATTTTTGTTTTAGTTGTTCAAAGTTTAAATATAAATCTTCATTACAAAACGTCAAACGTATAAACGTTCATCACAAACGCTCAAAGTAAATTTTAAAACAAAGGGAATAAATTGCCGAAGAAAATATTTTAAATTGCCGGTGCCATGTTTCCAAAAACAATAAAAGTCTATGAAACTAGGCCAATAACATGGACTAAAACTGTAGTAATTTAAAAATATTTGCTCCAATAGCTTAAAAATAATTAATTTACCATAGAAAAGAATTTGAAAACTGTTTCGAATGGTAATATAATTTGTGAATAATCTTTGCATATGAAAATTGTATGTATAACAGAGCGAAATATGAAACAATTTGGCTTCACAATGTAAAAGAATTATTAATGCAGAGGTAAAGTTATACACAGTTATTAATATAACAATTATTTCTTAACAGTGTGAAACAAATGATATAGGTTAGAGGTTTATTAGCATTAATGTATTTTGACATTGTTTCAATTGAATTTAGTATGAAAAACGTTCGGAGGGAAAATTAGGGAGCAGGTCAAACTGTCCCATGTGTTCACAAAAGAAGATTTTGGTTCCTTCTTTAAAGGTAATAATTTTAATAGAGCTTCTACTTTAAAGTTCGTGAGCGTAATTATAGATTATTGTTAAATATGATCATTCGACAATATGTTTAGTTATCTCATGATAAATTATCTCTCAAACTGAAATGTACACTCTCTAATTCTTTGAATAAAAATCAAGATTGTTTCCGAAGAATAACTATGCTTTTGTTTTCTTCTAATGACTTCATAAATTTTGTATCTATATTACGCTATAGTTTAGCTTACTAAGTACATTTATAGGAGGATTTTATGTGTGAATACAGTTTTTCACACTTTAGATAGGTGTGAATAGATAAAGTAAAGGGTGAAATCTAGTATTGTAACTTCGTAGTATATTATTTTCTCTAAAAGACTAGTAAAACACGAGTATAAACACATAAGCTCAGGTATAACTTTATGTGTAGTTATTTGTGGCTAAACAGGATTCTCTTATCGGTATCTCTACTGTGGGAATGGCCTCGTAAATTCAAGAGCTTTGGCTGTCCTCTAAGCTAAGGATACATTGGCTGGTTCGTTTTGCAGGACCTTAATGCCTGCAAGTGAATCAATATGTATGTGTGTATACATATATATATATTAATTTATTATATTATATATATATATATATATATATATAGTATTATACAATAAAATTGATTTCAATATTTGCTTATTCAAATGCTATTCAGCTTTTTCTTTGAGCATAAACAGATTTTTACTCCCCTTTTACTCCTGTCTTTTGACATGTCCTTTTAAAGGGCAATTAAAACGAAATACAATGACACCCTTTCTTAATCAAAATTTAATTGATCCACTACACCAACCGTATATTTATTGTATGGTAATACTTTTATGAATATCGAGAAACTATAAAATTCTTCTGTAACTGTAACAACGGGTGAACCTATACATATAACAATTGGATTTCACACTTACATCCTTATTCAAGCAGCATAAAACTAGTATTTGAATGTAAATATTGCTTGTCAAAGGTAATTCACTACAATTGTAATAATACATATAAATAACAGTAGAGTAATAATTATGCTTAATGGAAATGTGTTATATTCGGCTAATTTGATTTAATTCAAATATAAGAAAAATAGTTAACTATATTCAGTGTTTAGATCTTTTTATATGTACCTCAACCTTATGTTCAATATTAAGAGTTACATAAATTTAATATGGCCGTATTTTAAGTAAAAATAAAAACAGTCAGTTACTAGTTACAGTACGAATTTATTACAAACAATGCAGTAAGCCGTTCTGTTACAGATATAAATGTAAGATTTAATTAATGAAAAAATAATAATTTTATATTTAAAATTTAAGCGATGTATTTTCTCTTTAATGAATTTTTATTTTGTTATTGTTCATTGCAATTATGAAAAGGAGTTGATTGGGGTGGTAGACTGTGTCGTGGTGTTGGGTTGAGGAGTGGTCACTGAGTAGACAGTTCCAGAGGTAATGTATATACAGCGCTGCAAGTTGTATAGAGCGACCTCAGCAGAGAGATAAGCGGCCTTGAGTGTGGAGCCACCACAAGGGAAGGTCGGAACCGCTGAAGAAAGTCTGCACGTAGTCGGTGAGAACTGCTACGTTCTTGGAAATGTCAGCATTGCGGTTGGTGTACTCGATGTCAAACTGCCAGGAGACGAGGTTGAAGCAGTTACCAATGGTATTGGGTGCATAAATGTAGCCTCTGGCGGTACAGTTGAGGAGAGCAGCGTTGCCTATACTTGGCATCAGAGAATTCAAATATGAGAAATCTCCGCTGATCTGCCACATCATCTGTTTGGTGTTATTGACAATGGTCTGGTCACATGACAGTGATTGGTTGGCAACTGTAAAATATAAAAATGTTGTCTTTGTTAGCAGGAATTAAACTCAGTGAATTTTGTTCATTCTATAGAACCAAATATAATCTAAAGCAGTTAAAAATTTTTCAAGTTTTAGAAAACGCACAGAAACTGCCAAACCACCTTACCTGAGTTGACCACTGACTGTAGTGACGCAGTGGCGGAAGCTATACAGGCGGAGTCTCCAGGGTTGTCAGACGAAGTTTCGGTGACAGTGTTGTAATAATCGCTTAGGTAGGAGTACATCCTGTTTAGGTAAAAAGATAAGCCTCTGGATTCAATTACGTATGTTTCCAGCGTCTCCTTCTGGAGGTTGTAAAACTTGATCATTTCGTTCTCAACTGCTAACACCTGGTTGTAGTTGATGTTTTGTGCTGTGAGGATCTGGCTGGCCAAAGTTGTATCGTTGTATCCTTTCCACTGGCTCTGTGAAAGAGAAGAGTATAATTTCATGATCCATACACCCATATTTCCAAACCCTCTAATTTCTAATATTAGTAGGTTATGTTTGGATTTAATTTAATTTTGGTTTAATTGAAAGTAATGCGGTTATAAATAATAAAAAGTTGCATAATAGGAAATATTTGGTTTTACAATTTAAAAATGGATTTTGTATATGAACAATTTGTTTCTATAAACTATTAAGAGGCTTTATGTAGGCTTTCAGTGTATTATATTTTACAGTACAACTTAGTTTTAAAAATTACCAATTGATCTGCATATGTCGTTTGGTCGATGTCAGAATCGAGGGCGGAGCATTCTAACAATTTCTGGAGGAACTGAGAGCCTTTGTCGGCGACGGCGGTAGCGGCGTCACTTGCACATCCCACCACCACATTCTGGAAGTAGGTCATGGACGGACTGGGGAATAACGCCTTCTGAGTGGAGTTGGCCACGGTGAAGTAGCTACCAGTCATCGCCTCCACGCAGGACTTGAGCCTGTCAATGGAGTCCTTGTTGGGGTAAGTCTTGGCGCAGGTGTCAATGCGGACCAGGACTTTGTTAAAGGCATTCATGTAGGTGGCATTAATACGGGCCCAAGATTGGTTCAGTCGCTTTAACTTCGAGGAAGCGTCAGCAGCACAGTCATTGTAATTTGAGATTTCTGAAACACAGAATATCTTTAGTGAGAATTTGTATGTTATATAAAGATAAATATAAAGCACATATCAAAGGATTATTCTTAAATGTTGGAAACAAATTCAGAGATACATAGTTTAGTAGAACTGTATTTTTGGCATCTGCTACAGGTTGGCTGGAGAAGTGGTAG